>NC_079155.1:81102653-81403612 GCF_947563725.1 Argiope bruennichi
AATTTAATCTTAACAAGGTTAATTATTGTGTTTTAGTTTAGTTATATTAACTTCCCGTTTTAAGGCACCACTAGGGCTATTTTAGGATGGACCTCGTAATTTTGAACCGCGGTCAGATGACAAGGACGACACTTGAACTTGCGCTGGTTTCTGAATCTTGTCGGCTATTTGTCGACAAAATCTCTTTAAGTTCCAAAACTCCCAAACTCGCGATAAACATCCACTCCAAACTTTCAGATTCTCAAAAGTACTCGAATTTTGGGGATATCCCGCTTAGGAGTGAAGATACGATATCCTTCTAGAATCTTCTTTGTCATCGAGATTATAAAAACCCCGACAAACAGAACTGCAGAGAGTTAGTGGAATCGAGAGAAGGAAGCAGTCGAACTAACGACTGTTGACCTACAACGAACTCTCTTTGAGCATTTTGTGTTGCTGTGGTTGTTTACTAATGATTGCTACTAGCGCGTGTGTTGCTGTGGTTGTTTACTAATGATTGCTACTAGCGCGTGTGTTGCTGTGGTTGTTTACTAATGATTGCTACTAGCGCGTGTGTTGCTGTGGTTGTTTACTAATGATTGCTACTAGCGTGTGTGTTGCTGGATTCTGTAATTGCTGTTTTGCGCACGCTTCGTTTATTTTTAATTTGCCTTCCGTGTCTTCGTGTAGAATAAAGTCCTATTATTCATTATCGAGCCTGTTATACCTTTAACCGTGCACTCTTGGGTGGCGTTTCTATGTAACAATAAGTAAAAATAATGCTTTGCCATTTTTAGTAGGAAAAACTGCGAAAGTTTTATTTAAAAGAGATGTGAAGATAGCTTTATTTTCTTATAGATTCCGAGATGATTTATAAGCATTTCTCGCAAAATATTGACATTTGTTGAAATATTTTGGTCTGAAGTTAGAAGTATCTTTCTTTCATGATAAATTGATCCCTAGAATAACATAAATATATATATCTTTTTAACAGATTGTTTTTTCATACAGCTTCTTAAAAATATCAGAAGCTAAAAAAGATGATAAATATTATGACAGAAATGTCATTCGCAGAAAAGAAAGAAGTAGAAACCATTTTTAAAGATACGGCATAAAATAAATATGCTTCATCCCAGTTATTACTTTTATGTATCACATCGTGACAAATGTCAGCAACATTCAACATTCAGATGAAAAGAAAGAGGTGTTACTAAACATTTATGTATGTATGCATTTAAATGTGATTTAGTTTTTCTTATGAAATTTAATTTTATTCACAGAAACATTAAAAATCTGAATCAAAAGCTGAGTATTATGCGTATGGTTTAGAGGAATGCTGATACATTTTATGCCTATGCATTCAACAGAATTATTTGAAAAGACACAAATAATTTAATTTCGTTTCTGAAAACTCCTGCTAATAAATATTCAACACAATACTAATTCAATCACTTTTTTTGAAAGAATTTTATCCAAAGATATAAAATCGAGAGAGTATACTGACATTAACAGTTTTGTTTGTTTTTACAAAGCTTTCATATATAACTTGTGGTGAAAAATATTTTTTGTTAATGTTTTAGATTATTGGATAGTTTCGAATGTACCATTAAATTTCTGAAGTATTATATTATAAAAAATATAAAATAAAGTTTAAAATTTACCAATTGTAGTGATGATATTTACAAGTAAAGTTTTATTTGATATTTTTTTTTTTTCGATAAACATCTTGGAATATTATCCCTATTGAGAATGTCTTTTACAACATCATTCATCTTAAAAACTATTTCTCGGCGATTCTAATTTGAATGACTTTCGTTTTTTTTTTTATTTCCATAGTTAAAATTTACACATATGTTTAACCCTGATGTATTTATTCGTATGAATAAATATTAGATGTATTTATGCATACTAATAAATACATCTAATATTCTTAATGGACATAAAGGCACACACACACACACACACACACACACACACACACACACACACACACACACACACACACACACACACACACACACACACACACACACACACACACACACACACACAGCAACATATTTCTCAAAAATTAGTGAAAAATAAAAATGCGATGTTTTTTGCTTCGCTTTTAGTGGCTTGAAGATAAATAAAAATGAGTAAAGTAACTGGTAAAAAGCTTCTCCATTATCTGTCAAATTCTAGTTTAATGTTTTGTGTAATTCCTAGGCTCAGTGAAGGAAATCTAATACGTTTTTTTATAAAGCGGTTCATTCCATTTGATGAATTGACACAAAATCTAATACACGCATTTATCTGTGTGAGAGCGAAGGTGTCCAATCTCTGAAAGAACTCGCAACGAAACAGTGTCTAGGGTTAAATATATTGACTATTGTACATATTTACAGTTTTGGTACATATTACAGTGTGGGTACTTCAAAGTACTTCTTCATTAACGGTTCACAACCATTCCACCCGAACAGTCCAGCACCCGCTCTCTAGTCTCATTCAATATTCACTGGAGTTAGGGTTCTCCCTGGCGCCGCCTGCGCCATCTAGTGGAGACTGTCACAACCACTTCTATATCTATGATGTATTTATTGCAATCTAAATTTTAATTCACCATTTTGTTTCGTTTTAAATCCATTGTATTCATTTATATTCAGACGGGGATAGTTTAAAAATACTTTTTTTTTATTGCGATAAAAGTATTACAAAATATCGCCTTCGAAAAATACTTTTTATTTTCTTCAAAATTAACGGTTTAAAGCGTAGAAATTCATCAAAATTTCTCGATTAAATGTTTTTTCTTTTCGAATTCGGAAAGATATATAATCAAAGATATAAAACAGAAAAGTATAAAAAATTACGCCATCTAATGTTTCTCTCTCTCTCTTTTTTTTCCGAATTCAGAAAAATTAAAACTAAAAATTTCTCCAAAATCTCTCAATCAAATGCTTTTTTTTGGATTTGGAAAGGTATAAAGCATAGAAGTATTAGATCAAACTCTAACTAGATAATGCTTTTTATTTTTGAAATTCAAAGAAGTTAAAAATATAAAAATCCATCAAAATGTTTCGGTCAAATACTTATTGTTTTCGAATTCAGAAAGGTCAAAAACGTAAAATTTCACCAAAATCTCACAATAAAATTCTTTTTTAAAAATTAATTTAAAAAGATATAAATCATAGAAGTATATCAAAATCTAATCTGAGAATGCTTCTTAATTTTGAAATTCAAAAAAGTTAAAAATATAAAAATTCATCAAAATGTTTCAATCAAATACTTCTTGTTTTCGAATACAAAAATATTAAAAACGTAAAATTTCACCAAAACTTCTCAATAAAATGCTTCTTTTTTGAATTCAAAAAAGTATAAAATGTAGAAATATATCAAAATTTAACCAGAGAATGCTTTTTTTAAATTCAAAGAAGTTAAAGCTGTGAAAATTTACCAAAATTTTTCGTTCAAATACGTTGAATTCAGAAAGGTTAAAAAAGTAATAAATCATCAAAATCTTTCAATCAAATGTTCCTTCTTCTCAAATTCAATTAAAACGTAGAAATCCATCAAAATCGAATTGTTCATCTATTATGATATTTCATCAGGTTGCTCTAAGGAATGCATTAATTTCTCACAATCCTCTGATTCTGTGCCTCTCTATGATAACCTGATTAATCTGTTATCTCATCAATGGACGTTATAATTTCAACCCGCGGCTGCAAGATTTCTAGTTAATGGCCAAATATTTAATTTTGAATGTCAAAATAATTCTGTTTCAAAATATATGTCTAATTAATTTTTAATAATAAAAATTAAACTTGCTAGATATCAGTTGAGAAGAAATTAAACAACAATGAATTATTTAACTAAGACTTTTTAATTTATTGCATAATACACATTATTAGCATAAGGGTTTTCAGCTAACAAAAACATGAAATTGTAAATCAATAGAAGGTAAAAATAATCATCTATCACAAAGTCCAATTAAAGTTTTCTCTGTCATAGATCTCAATAGCAGATACCAAACTCGTTTCAAATTGTCAGAATTCCCACCCTATTCTGACACATTTCACGTGTAATGAAATAAATTGGACCTGTCTGTGACAGCGATAAAAGTTTCCTTCACTTTTGTCTGTTTCAGTCGCATTAAACTTTTCCTACTTTCCAGAATTACCCACGAAAGGGAGATAGATATACGTATATTCAATAAAATCCCCCCCCCCACTGCTTACTTTTTATGAATGATTCGATTGCGAATTCGATTGTTATCGATATGAGTAAAAGTCTTTGATGTTGAACTAGTTGATTACAGAAATTTAAATTAGCATTTTTAGGAAATAGCTGTTTTTTTTTTAATTCTCAATATTTTACTTAAGGCAAATAAAAATGACCGTCATCTAAGGATATAATTTTATTTCAATCGTGGGACGTGTATTGTTGGAATTTTGAAAAGTCCTTTTTAGATGTTTCGTTAGTATATGAGGGTCTCTATGGTAGGGTATTATATTGTTACAAATCTGTAATTTTGCTACCCGTCACGAATGCTGCAGGGAAGTGGTGTGTGAGAGTAGTCGGAGTCGCCGGCAAGTAACAGAATTGGAGGATTAGAGAGCCAGCAAGCTGCTGAACTAGAGATTAATGCGTTGCATTATTACGATTGATTGACGGTATTTGTAGAAATTTTTTTTTGTAAGAATATTCAGATCTCGTGATATTTGTGCAACTATTTATCACATTCGTTGGATTAATTTTACTATTAATTAATTATTTGTTGGATTAATTAATTACTTTGAAGCTACAAGAGATTTTCCGTAGACTAACCTCATACTTTTGAATCTTTGCTGTATGGTTGAGGCGACACTTGATACAGTACTCCCTGTCCAAATTTACTTAGGACATTAGCGTAGGAATAATTCAAAAACCTAAGAGCACTAGACATATTTATAAGGTGGATATATCGTACCGAAACACACATATAATCTCCATGAGAAAGCAAATCGAAATAGGAAAGATCAGGTGAAATTTGATGTCCATGGTAAGATACACGGTGGCTAATTGATTAGCTCGGATGATATTTAATACACTATTCCCTTTTAAAAACTTCCTTAGATCGTTAGTTGTGAGGCCTCTTTACTCATTATTCAAAATTTCATCCATTTAACGCGGTGGATTTTCCATATATTACCCATGATTCTCTCTTCGCAAGTGATATCTACTATCAACAAAGGAACCAGTGGTAGTGGTCTTTCCAAAACTTTCTCGCATACTCTCTCATAAAGATGTTATCCTTGAGAATGACTTACATGGCTTTGGCGTACAATTGTTAAGAAATAACAACTTTTGGCGTGAATTTAACATTTTGACTGAATTTTTCGTGTCATCTCTGGTGAGTCTTTTGGCCATTAATTTCTGGCATGCTGTTACTAATATCTAAATAATACCAAATTTGTGTTCAGGGAAAATACAATTTTCTGAACCGACTGAAACCACAATTTCACACAAAACTGTACTGGTAGTCACAAAATCCCGTACCAAATTTGAGATACTTAATTCATTGCTTTTTTGAGTCATTGTTTTAAATCATTGCATCTTTACATGTTTCTGAAACTATAGACCGACAGATGGTCAATTACTTCTTATGTTTTCCCCAAAATTTGATAACTGTTTACTCTATAGATGTTAAATCTGTGTTCTGAATTTTATTTGCCTATCTCTCTTTGTTTTGCAATTACCGCTTTAACTAATATTCGAACAGCCGGACAGATGAAATTCCTCTGATTTGATTTTATCAGAATCTGCAGATTTCGTGTGAAGACCACCCGATTCCCCCGAAGAACCGTCGTGTAAGGGGGTCTGTTGCACCTTAAATCCGTCATGATTTCCGTTATAAAATAATGATTGATAACCAATAATGAAATGAGAAATCGAGATCGGAGAGTTTCGATGACTTTGTGAGGCAAGAAAGCATCTACTATGGTTAATCTACCGATTCGGAAGTTGAATTTTCATATATTTCACTCATCAGAAAGCGATCCCTTGTCTCAAGCCACTCGATTTCCGATCATACACTATCTTTCGCAAATTGCCTTTGCGCATCTTTCTTTTTAGTTATATCTGTTTTATTTATTAAAACAGAAGTATTAAGTTCTTGTCTTAAGAAATTGTTTTTAATAAATACAATATTTTGAATAATTTTATTAATAAATTATTCAATATTCATCAGTTAGTTACTGGTTAAATTCAAATTGACCCGTAGCCGGAGACGATATTCAAAATGACTCCGCGTTGTTCATTAGCTCTGATTATCATGTAGTATTTTGTCCTTGAATACCATCCTCTCCTTAGTACCTTCAAGTTGTTCTTTCAGTAGTATGTTGGCAAAAGTCTAAGTATGAACACGGGCGTATAACCGAGTTATTCTTTTTCAAAGTTTGTGTTATTATTCAAGGAGGCATTGACTTCACGTCTCTGAAGCTGCTTTAATTTGAATAATGTAAAAAGAAATAAGAAATATTCTTAAAACAATATTTTAAAATATTGTATTCTTCATTTTTGTTTTTTAAATTCTAACAGTTATTAACATTAGTGTAATTACGTAGTATCTTAATAAGTAAATTATTATTAAAAGATTGTTTAGGTGCTTCTTATAACGTCTTTCCAAAATTTAATATTATAACATTTAACGTTTTTAATATTAATATTGTTGGCAACTACATGATTTCCAGAATGTATTGTTTTTCCAAAATAAATTACAATTCTGTTTACAAAAGACAAAAAATAAAAATAATAACAACAATGGAGTCATTTTGACCCCATGTCTCCGGCCGCGTGATGCAATTCGTTTTCAAATACGGGTTACAGATTAACCAGTGACTAACACTTAATTTAACCTTTTCTAGGGCCGTGGGAAGTATGCTTCCCACCAAATTTATCAATCTTTGTATGAAATTTTGTAGGCTGGCATAAGTTCTGACAAACCTTTTTAGAAAGACAGAAACTTAGATGCTTCAGTTCTTTATCTCAATCAAAATGATGTGTCTTGATTTGTTACTGAATTATTAATTAACCAAATTAATTAATTAATAAAATTAAATTTATCTAATAGGCTAAATGAATCCCCTTTATTATTCTAATTTCAAGCCTAAAAATATTTTAACATAATATGACTAGAAAAAGACGGCCCTTTTAAAGGGTTAAATTAGCTTAGAACTAGTTAAATTCGTTTTAAAAATCTCTAGATATTATTAAATACATTAAATGGGGTAAATACAAAAATATATTAAAATTTGAGTATTACATTTTTCTAGTAACTTTGTATTTCATACAAAAATAAAATTTTATAAATAAAAAAGGGAATTTCGGAAAGTAATGTAGAAATCTTATAGCAAAAATTGTTTTCTCTCATCCATAAATAACCCTTTTCTACAATTAAATTAACTTTATAGAATGAAATTGCTTGAGAAAATAAACATTATTCCCGAAATTCATAAATACATTTCTTAATATCATCAGTAAATTATTTCAAAAGTATTCTCCAGTGAGTTCAATTACTCCTTTTCTAAAAAAGGAAATTTACACTTTTATGGAAATTTATTACAGAATTAAATTTTTTTTGAGTGAGGAAATTCACCAAAACGGTCTAGTTCAATATTTAACGTATAAATAATGTTAATATATTTAATCACAAAATATATAACAATTTTCTGCACTTAGAGGATAAATTAAGTTGATATATGAAAGTGAATGTTTTATTCAAAACTGCATATTTAATCTAAATTTTCGATGAATATATAATGCTAAAATTTTGTTTTATGTGTTGACTTTACGAATAGCTCTTGTTTATAATCTATTTATCTACAGTTTTGAAATCATATTTTATTCATCTGATGGAAATTATTTTTATTTCATATCTCTAGATATTTATTTAATAATATTTTTGCATGGTTGATTTTTTTTTAATTTTTTGCATTTTATATTTGGAAAAATTTGGTAGATTATTATCACATCCTTAAAAACAAATATTTTCCATTTATGGAGCATAAGTTATTAAATATTCTTTCCGTCTAAAATTTAAATAAAATCTATGTTGGGTTTTTTTATTAACTGTTAAGAAATGAAAAAATTAAGATTGCTTCTACAAAATTACAAACATTGTAGAAGCAATCTTATATGCCGTCGCGCCTTAAACTTTAACGTATTTTTTTAATTGGAATATTTTTGATAGATTGTGTGATATAAAATATATAAAAAATGAATAAGCTCTCTATTCGCGAGATTGGTAGACCTAGCAATTAGCCAAATTTTGCACAAAGTTAGTTTTTAGGAATAAACATTCAACTGTTTTACAGAATTTTAATTAGATTTTTAAATAAATAAATAATAAAAGAAAAGTAATAAAGATAATAAATAAATAAATAATAAAAGATAAAATAAAAATTAATCTGTGTTTAATTTTTTTCTTTAATGAATTAGGAGATGTTATCTCGCAAAAAT
The DNA here is from genome assembly GCF_947563725.1 of Argiope bruennichi. Classification (NCBI taxonomy): domain Eukaryota; kingdom Metazoa; phylum Arthropoda; class Arachnida; order Araneae; family Araneidae; genus Argiope; species Argiope bruennichi. The sequence continues at coordinate 81,111,108 of NC_079155.1, forward strand.
ATTTTTGTCATCTTAAAATTCAAAAACAGTTTAGTAAAACCAATTTCATGGTAGTACGAGTTTTCTTTAACTTTCATAAATGTTTCAAAATTTGGGTTAATTTTTTATTTTTAATAATGATTAATTTTCAAATTCGAGTCAGTTTTATTGTTTCATAAATTCTTTATTTCCATGTTTTTGAACATGTTAAAATGACAAAAAGTGCTTTTTTTAGACGTCAATTTCAAAGCAGCATTTTTGCTTTATTATAAATGATAATATTTTGCTGGTTATAGTTTGGTATAGTTTCTATAAATAACGTAATACCGTACGCCCAGAATGCAATGGCTGCTGCAGTTAAGCCAGATAAGAAAAGTCAGACAAAAGAAACCGAAAGGAACCATTTTTTTTTTTTTAGCAAGAGATTTGGGTTTATTTCAACCCTTTTTTTATTTATATTTTTTTTGCTTGTTTCACTTAAAACCTTTTTGCAGGTAAAAGAAGTTTTATTTCCAAATTTTCCTTTCATTTATTTTATTTTTATTATGGTATATTAATTAAGAAATAAGCATTAGCAGATAATAATAAAGAAAATGAAAAGTGTTACAAATATATATGTACTGGGTGATCATAAAAAAAACTTTCCTGATCATTGAGAATCTAAAGGCCTATCCGCTTAACCGATCGAAAGGAAATTTTAGATATTATTATTTGAAAGCATTCGCTAAAGATTCTGATGATTTAAAACACTATAGCTAACAACGATTATGGTAAAAAAATTGATACTTTTTTTACCCATTTTTTCCCTTGCTTAAATTGATTACAGCATTGAAAACACATAAATGACATAGAAGACGGAAGGATATACGTATGACGAAAACTGATGTGTACGTTTTTAATTTCAGATAACCTCAAAGCCAGAAATCCATCGAAATGCGCTCGGCGAATTGCGGTACTTACAAAACCGCTAAGTTAGGGAGTTGACTATATTACCAAAGTGCTGTGGTCATTTGAAGAATATGTGGTGATATGCGGTTAAAAACAATGTTATTAATCAGACATATCATTTAGCTGCTTCAGTTGTGGAATTTCGTAATTCTACAATATTATTGTTTACCGAGACCTAGTAATGGTGAATATTTTTATGCCTATGCTAGGTACCAACGAGTGGTGATTACAATACCATCCTTGCAATTTCTTTAGTTTTGTGTAAAGACTTTGGTGCAACATTGTGAGGACTTTCAATAGCTCAATGAATGCAATTCTTGTAGTTTTCACATAAGAAATTTCCTTCATGCGCCCATAATATCAGAAACGACCACCTGCTATCTTCATTTTATCCGGTGCTAGCTCCCACCGGAGGCATCTAGGAAATGAGGATAAGAAGCTACCGGTTCGGTGGTTAGTTCTTGCCAACCTTGTAGGCACAGAAATGGTGGGGGTTGGCTACCTCCTATCGATGACGGGGCGTACTTCCCCCTGGAAAGTTTGTATCATGATCACCCTTAAGAATCAACTTTACTTCCAGCCAGAGATGCTGTCACGATGGTCCGGTCAATTAGCCTTGATTAGGCGGGGCAGATTAGCTAGTGTGGTTATCAGATGGAGAAAATATTCGCAAAGTTTAAAAATTCTTCAAATTTTTCTAATAAATGATGCATTTACAGTTATTATGCAGAACATGGGTCTCATTTTAAGTTATGATCTCTCTTCAATAAACCTTCTGTGACGGCAACATTTCCCTTGTTCAGTTAAAACAGGCTATCAGTCCATCTCGTTGCTCCCCTGTTAGTATCATCTAGGTGGTATGTTCGTTACCCTGATTGAAGAAACATTTTCCGCACACTGATTATCGGAGCTTTTCTGCAAGCTATGCTTTACGCATAGTGCTCCGTAGTTGGTGTTTTCAATATCTATCCTTGCGAGTTATGAAAAATAAGTCAATGCGCCGATTAACTATGGTATAATCGCTTCATTACAAAGCACCAACATTTTACGCCGGCAATTTTCACTATACATGTATCTTTCCAGAGCAATTTATCCTTTTATAATGTACTCATCCATTAGTGTAAGAAAAAAATGAGCGCTGTCATTCTAAAATTTCGAGTTTTTTCTCTGAGACCGTAATCATGAAAGCTCTATTAAATTATCATAATCTTTAGTTCATACATTCATATAACATCTAAATTTTCCTTCCTACTGGTCAGCGGATAGGCTGCTAAGTGTTCATATATGGGAGAATTTTTTTATGACCACCTAGTTGATTTTTTACAATCAAGGTTGCTTGAATCTGTTAGTGTGAAGGCATGAAAATTTTTGATATTACCTTATATATCTTGGGTTATGTTTAAGTTTGAAGTAATTACTGCATCCCTTACCAGATGGCGCAGTTTTATTTATTATAAATGTTTTAAATAGTTTTCTCTTCTGCAGTAATGTGGATTTCTTTCTCTTCTTATAATGACGTCCGGGTCACCACTGTGCTAGTTTTGAGGTTCGAACTCGCAACGTTAGGGTTCATAGCCGAGTTACAAAGCCACTAGACAAAAGTATACACACCCTTCCGGAGGTTGTTATCTGGCTTATGAAGTTACCACCACAGTAGCATAACTTCTCTTGAATAAAGGGTCGTAACATTTAGAAAAGTTCAGTCTATGTATATTCCAAAACTCTCCTTCTTTGCTATGTAATGTTAAGATCACTCTTCAAACTTCTACGTCATTTCAACAAAGATATCTTTACAATCGGTATTTGCTTTAACCAACTTGCCTAGTTATTATTTTTGGCATCATTTCAGAATCTTAGACCTTAAACCAGGACAATATGATCCAACTTTTTACTATTACATAGGTTTCTGACAAATATGAAACCAACTCAGGAATCTGAATTATTATGCTCAAAATAGTTTTAATAAATAAGAACAACCAACAAATTGCTGGGGGATTATAAGTGCAAACGTACTTTGAACAGATATTTCTCATATTTAACAGAATAATATTTTTGAAGTAAGCAATTTCCAAAATTTGTTATTAACAATTGTTAATTGAAATCATCAATAGACATCGTTACTCTCAGAAAGCGCGGTTTATAATTGATATTTCAATCAACTGGCTCTTTAAGCTTTAACTACCTTCGGATTTGATGTTACCGCTGAACCGGCCTTTTAAGCTTTAATTAGCTTTGTGCATAATATAACCAATTAGCGTGTCCAATTCACATCACATTACAATGCACTGCTAATGGGAAACATCATTAGAGAGGAATTGGTTAGTGTTTTGGAAATCCTAGCAAGGAGAAATTCCAGGAAAGATGAATTCGCTTTCAATAATAAAACAGAAGTTTTTGTCATTGTTAAAGAATTTTAGATTAATTCTTGAAAGATCTAAAGCATGATCCATTATTCTTGGTTGTTGTTGTTGTGTATGGTTTACTGGCGCAAGCGCCATATTTGGCTATACTGCGCCAAGCATACGGTAAAATCAGAACAGACATTTAAAACAACACATTTTAAAAACAAGTGTAAGCAATAAAAACCACGTAAAATGCGTCGATACAAATAATAAAAATCTATTTTAACGTAAGACAATGATTAACGTAAATGTAAAATAATCATATAAAAAAGGCATTTAACATAAAAGAAAGAACAAACAGATGAAAAAATTCTTGGATTTTTCTTGGATAATGAAATTTATATGCAATATTACTTTGTAATCAACTTATCATTTACTCTTTACATCACTTATTTTATACCATTTGATATCTAAACGCCATATTTCTTTAAGGAGTAAAATTAAAATGAGTAATGATCAATTGGTTTGTATGCGCCCATACAGCCATTTTTACCTTTTTTTGTTAAAATTTCATATTCATATGTTGATGTTAAAAGAAATGGGAGAAATGTAAATTAACTGCAGACTATTAAAAAAAGACTAATCATGGTATATGGGAAGGAATAAAGATTGAAACTGCTGACTTGTAGGATGACGCAGTAGCAAAAACACTGAGTCAATCATTCGTTCCTATTATAACCCATCGGAACCACCTTCATTTCAACAGTTTATACATCTCCAATTTAAATTCGTCATGCAATATTCATAAAAAACGTAAATGATGCGTTTTATTGTCATCTTTATATTTTAATTGGGATAACACAAGATTAATCTGAATATTCATTCACATGCCAAATCACAACTGAAAATCCAGAATGTTATGTTATGCTTAAATAGAAATTCACGTGTTACTTTCGCTGCGGAAACGTTTCGCACAACGGATTTCGTGCATAATAAAATGCTGTTCCTCTTTTAGAGGAAAAATAGTATTGTCATACTGAATGAACAATTGCATTCACTCTGACAGGAACTGTATTAGATGAAGGAAAAAAATTGGCTCGCATAAAACTCAACACATATTATTCTAGAAATTCATTTGCGAATAAACTTCACAAAGAATCTAATGTACTTCTTGCGTGAGGGGAAAAAAAATCGAGAGTTGCTTGATGGCAAGGTCGCGATTTCAAGATTGGAGGATTCTAGGTTCAAAACAACAATTTAAAAAAGTTTCCTGTTTATATGGGCTTAGGTTCAGGTGTCACTATTATTTGTACTTTACGCAATAGGAAAATTGCTTCAAGGTTTTGTTTCTTGACTCTTCTCTTAGAATACACATTGTTGTTGTCTTCTAGTTGTCTACTGGTAATGAATCTCTAAATTCTATCTCTACTACTAATGAAAATAATTATTAGAGACAGAGATAACCCATAAATCATTTCACCGAAGTGCTTTGTATATGTATCTGTTGGTTCTGCAGGGCGGATTAAAGAATATAGAGATACCAGATTTGGCTCAAATATATTTTGAAAGGTAAAAATATATTTAGACATTTTTTTTTTTTCAAATTTCAATTTATTAGAAATTAAATACAAGGTTGGCGTCTTGTCCAAACAATTTTTGGGGTTTTTCAACGATACCAGTTTAACTATTGTATAAAATTAATAATAATAAACTCTTCTATAAAGCACCTGATAAGTTATTTCATTGTTGTACAAAATCACAGAGCTATTGCTTCATGAAATCTTCCATTTTCTTTACAAAACACACAAAAACGATCCTTAATTTTCCTATTTTGCTTAAAATATATATTATTTTTTATGATTAAAGTTCATTGTATGATATTTCACTTCGAATTTTATCAACTTTTCAAAAATCAATTCTTAAATATTGTATAATATTTTACTTTCTTTTGTAGAAATGAAATATGTTTCATTTTTTTATTGCTTCAATTTTTTTAATCCAATAATTTTTCATTGCTTAAAACTAGCCCCTTTTCGGTGTCAGTTTGTTCACAGGCAGTATTGAACGCGTTTACTTCCAATTAAATATTTCAAACATGATTTGAGTTATGATTACATGTAGAATATATTTCACATTTCTTTATCTCAGTTTTTATTTTGAAACTAATATATATCCTAGTATACAAAAGATATAATGCCTAGTTTTTTCTGAATTAAAAAATTTCCTTGTTAAGCAAACGTAAGCGGACATATACGTATACTTTCATTATTAACAGAGTTGAAGATTAACCGCTGAACTGTTTTGCCCGAGTGCCATACTTGCATCGATTTATCGAATTTTGATAGTTGTAAGCAAAAAAAATAAAGCATTCATAACGATTATAATTCAATATTAAAATTATTTTGAATACATAGATAAGTCAAGTATTCAATGGATTTCAATTTGAATCAAAATAAGAAAATATTCCCAAAATAGAAGGTGTCATCTTATTACATAGTAAAGAAAATAAATCAGTTAAGTGGTTAAGATTTGAAGCACTTGCTACTTAGCTTTGTTTTTTAACTGAGTGAAAGGTAGTTTTAAAAGAATATTTTTGAAATAAATTTCATAGATACAATTTGTTGCTACTCTCTTAAAACCATATTTTACACTGCAGAGTGATGAACTTTCTGCTTAAAATTAAATGAAGAACTTTTAGTAAATCTATAGAAATAAACTGTTTAAGTATAACTTTAAGTATAATATTATTAAACGGGAAAAAATCCGAATTCAGTTTATTAACTAAATATCAATAAATAAACAAAATTTTAAAGAATATGCGAACTTTTAACCCTAAGCATAGAAGCATGGCACTACATATGCTTGTTCCATATGTATATTTATATTTATTTTATTTAAAAAAATTCTTTCCATTATAAGACAACAATACTGATTACTCTGCCCCATCTAATAAAGGCTTGCGGATTAGATCTGACTGACCGAACTGCCTCGATAGCAATAACGAGAACTAAGGTTGAGCCTTAAGGGCCATCAGCGGTCGAGGTACAATCTTTGCCGTGGGATGCACGTCCAGTGATCGATAGGAGGTATCCGACTCCCATCATTTTTGTACCCATTAGGGCAGCGAAAATCAAGCACAATACCTGAAGCTCATCCTCATTTCTGTGGTGCATACCGGTAGGGATCAAATATAGAACAAAGATTACATGTTTACAAACAACAGAGTAAATAAGTTGTAACCCCACTTGTATGAATGCTTAAAATAATAAATGAAAAAAATGTTGTTAAAGATATTTTGAAACATTTTTTAAAAATTATTAAAATTAGATAAAAAAATTTGCAGAAATAAAACTCGTATCGCTGAAAAACCTTTTGAATTTTGAAGTGGTAAAAAATGGATTTTGAAAAGAATGAAAGAATTCTGGTAAAGAATTATATTCCTAAGTCACTGAGGTAATGGTTGAAATTTTTATTAATTTTTAATTAATATAATTAAAATTTTGGAAATCCTATCCTTATTGAAATTTACAATTGAAGAACCTACGTATCGAATTTGGTAGAACTTGGTCCCTACTTTGACATCCCAGCTGGATTCTATTGGAGCTTTTGAATAATCTTTTTAGCTGAACTCTTATTGAGGGTGCCCCATCATTTCGCCAATGATGCCAAATCGCCAAAATCAAAAATCGAGATTGCTGACAATAACTATTTTATATTATTGTTTATCTGGTCAACCATTTTGATTGACGATTGTTATAATTCTTAATGAGATGAAAGGAAACCCAAAACTAGGTATCAACTGTTTTTTAATCATGAATGTCGCATGGCGTAATTCGCAGATAGATCATCTTTTTAAAAGTCAGCATTGGTGATTATTTATTTTGTTTTCAGAATTCCATTCAAAATTAACAGAAATGTAATAAATGTTTCTTTATGATATTTTGCCATCATAATAACAATAATATTTTCAGCTATTTATATTACTTAAAAATGTACGTGTAACGAAAATTCCATAAACCCTTTCAAGGGTAATATAGCAGTATTGTTACGAAACTTATGCATACTATAAGATAAAATTAGTTCTCACACAGTAGCGGCTTTATCTAGTGATGAGTATGACTTTTGAACGAAAAAGCCTCTCTTTATCTCATCATGATAAGAATCGTAAATACTATTAACAGTAACCTTACAGACTCGCTTCAAATGAATTAGGGAATCATTCAAATAAGTGAGACATATGTAACTGAAATATGAATTCCATCGAAATGCGCTGCGTCGAACGAATCTCAAATAACCGAAAGACTGATAATGATGAGGTATGAAATTTTGGACAAATGCTTAGTTCCTTACTTCTCATATTTGCCACGTGTTTCTGAAAAGGAATACTTAGTCACGTGCGTCGTGTGTAAATATTTTAAACTTCTTGATCAAACACTTTGTTTTTTTGTGTTTTATTCTTTAAATGTGAATACAATTAAATGTTTCGTTTATTTTCATTTCTGTATAAAATTCGGTTAAGTTTAATATAATTATATTAAAATCCCATTTTGACTTAATTAATAATTTAGGAAATTTTCTTATATTTCTTACTTTTATTGACATAGATGTACGCGATTCTTTTGAAAAAAAAAATAAGCAGTATAATATTAAATTAATTTATTTTAGTTTCTTTACATTTGTCTTGTTTAAAATTCATATGAAGGCTGTTTTGAAAATGACCTCACAGTTATGAGCCATAATCAGATGATGAAGCAGACATCCGAGCTGGCACCTCCTTTCCAAATTTCCATGTCATAGAAACGGGAGGATATTTTATCCAGATTTGACATGTAAAGGCTAACAAGTCCTTACCATTAGACCATCATAGCTTCAAAATAAAATAAAAGTTTAAAGAATTTTACATTTTTGAAATATTAAGTAATTGCTTGATGACCAAAAGATTAAGGTACAAATTAATTCAAATGGTGATTCAAAATTTCTTAGTAAATTTCAAAATTAATAATTCGTCAATGAAAGAAAATTAAGACATTGCTTGTATGAGAGATTAAAAGGGGGGGGGGAAACCGCGAAATTTTTTGTCTCGAAATTGGAATTTATTAATAGCAAAACTCCTGAATGGATCCATTTCAGACACTATCTTAACCCTTTCTAGGGCCGTGGGAAGTATACTTCCCACCAAATTTATCAATCTTTGTGTGAAATTATGTAGGTTGGCATCAGTTCTGACAAATTTTTTTAGTAAGTCAAACTTAGATGCTTCACTTCTTTATCTCAGACAAAATGATGCGTCTTGATTTGTTACTTAATTATTAATTAACCAAATTAATTAATTAAAGAAATTAAATTTATCTAATAAGCTAAATGAATCCCTTGTCGTATTCTAATTTCAAGCCTAAAAATATTTTAACATAATATGACTAGAAAAAAAATGGCCCTTTAAAGGGTTAACCAATATACAGAAGCAGATTTAAATATTGCATGGCCCTTAGCAGAACGTATTATGAGACAGTTCTTTTAATAATTTTTAAAAAATTTACTTCCAAATTTTAGAAAAATTTTAGCTTAAGTCAAAACAAATCATTAAAAGGTTGGAATTTTTTAAATAAATTTTTTAACTTTGTGAAATGATATAGATTAGTATTTATGTATCATAGAAAAAAAATAACTAAAATAAGAAAATGCTTAAAAAATGAACCACAATATGTTTTTCTAAAAATAGGAGTTTATTTTTTCAAAAATTACTTAGTATTTTTTTTTTCTCTTTAACATTTCCACTGATGATATTCAGATGACATTCCATTTCAAGATGAATGGACAGAAGCATAACCTTACAACAAAAACTTTCCATATTTTGTTGACCCAAACCGCTTTCGAATAAGCCTGACGCTTCCTTTTTTTTATGGAAATGTAGACAATACAATAAAGGAAACACGTGCCCTTATTTTCTTACTTATTTTTATACATTACCGTTTATAGCTTGTTTTTAGTGCCGCCCAGTTAGTTTTGCAGTGACGTGCATTACGAATTGATAACATGCTGAAATTCTTGCGCTGGCTTAAGAAGCAGAAATATTATGCGTATGTAGTTACTTAAAAATGATATTTCTAGAATGAGTATTTTTGTTATTATCGTTGAGTGAAGTTGTTTGTCTGTCTTTTCATTTATTTTTATTTTGCAAGTTTTGCATCATTCTTACCTCTCCACACCCCCCCCCCACCCTGAAAAAAACCTTCTTCAAATTGTACTTTTACATTTGCACTTTATTATCAGATTTAAAACTTATTTATAAAATGTCACGTATGCGTTTTATTTTATATTATTTAAAAACTTGTATTTTTCATGCCGAAAAACTGCCTTTGTATTTGCTCTTATATTATTTCAAAGAATTTGATACTTTTTGTAAAATATTTAAATACTTGTAAAAATATGATGCATTATATTTATTATATTTTATAAACGGATTAAAAATTGAGGAAAAGAATCTTAGAAATGACATAGAATAGAACTATTCTGCTGATAAATATTTTTGACACAGATATAAAAATTACAGTGTTTAAATTTAATTAAAATGAAGCAAAACTGAGTTTTTAAGATGGCTAAATTTTTAAAATGTCAACAATTGGCATTTTTATAGTATTTTTGAAGCTTATGTAATTTATAACTGATATAAAATATTGGAAAACTAAATTGTAGTATTCATACATTCCGAAATGTTATTTGTACATTTAAAATTATTGGATTGTGCGCATGTATAGATTATGGAAAAGACATAGATTCTATTGATTACAATTGAATAGATAATGGATATGGTTTATCCATACTGTCTAATAAAGGCTTATCGCTCTATAATAAAATTGTGGATTTTGAATAAAACGCCCTGAGTGGCCAAGACATTTATTTTCAAAGTCCTACGTATGACAACTTTGTGTTTCGTCTTATAATACAGAAAACCGAATATGCATTTTGAACACTCTTTTCTTCGACAGGTTGAAACCAAAATTCGCGAAAGAATTAAAATTTTATAAATATCGTATATTAAATTTAATTTATTAAGTCATTTCGTTTTTTGAGCTATCACATTTATATACATATCCACGTACAGATCAACACAGTCAATACCCTAATGGATTCGATTCAAAATTTGATCTACACTTCAGACGATAAATCTAAGAACCAAATTTTATTTATTCTTTACGTTTTGTAATTACGATGTTTATTTATAATCAGATAACCGGACAGACGGACTTCCACTCAATGAATTTCATTCAAAATTTGATAATCTGCAAATGAATATTATACCTAATTTCCTCTGTTTAGCTGAATACGTTTTTGTTATCGTGTTCAGTGTCAGACAAACGTAAAATTAATTTTTTCTTTTGGTTTCAAAGAGCTTTGAAACGTAAAGATTCGTTAGCAACTCGAGTTTGAGTTTTTTTGGCTACCACATTTCTTTTCTTTGAGAATACTTTGTGCACGAAAGCGTAAAAAACAGCGTGAATTGTGTCACAACAAAGTAGAAATAGAAAGTGTTTCATTACTCTCTGCAAGTCTAACCCCGATTTAACGATTTAAATTCACCCCCGAGGATTCGCTTTACCGGCCAAGGACATTCACAGTCGGATAAAAAAAAACTCGTTTCTTTTTTGACTCTCATGCATTTATTTCAACACAACGTTTCAACCATCGTTAAGTATATAAGATATAATTCTGATTTGAATAAAAAATGAAACAAGTATGATTTGATAATTGATATGTTGCCATTCGAACTTTTGTTTGAATAGAAATATTTCCTCATAAATATTAATGAAAAACGTGAAAGTAATTCACTAAAATACAAACTTCTTAGTGCATTCTATTTATTTAATTTGTTTTAAATTTAATGCAATGAGTTTGTTGTATTTCACGTTAGATTTCGTATTATCAATGCTTTGCGTTTTAAAAAAGATTTCTTTAGCTCTGGATTTAGAATTGTGGTATATTTGTTTTAATTAGCATTATGATTTTTTTGAAGTGATTACACCTGAATTATTAGTTAATTAATAAAGAAATTTGAAGTAAAAATAAAAAATCTTGTTTCACCATATAGTTTACAATGAAATTCAGTGATCTATGTGAAATTTCCTTTCCTGGAGGCCCCTCTTGTTTCGATTCACTAGCAATCAACTCATGGTCATTTCATTTTCCTCCACTTAACATTGCCTATCCAAATCAGTGCTCAATTACGGCTTCAATTATCAGCGACCCAGAAACTACTCAAAGGATATGCGATCTATGATATATTACACGAGGTGACTTAACTGATCTCGGTATTAAGGAACAAATGGATTCACTAAACCGAAATAATCACTTTGCTTTTCGGATAAATATTTTTTTTAACGTAATGATGTTTACATTTGTGAAATAATTGCAGCAGGCAGGATGAAAAACTCTTTCACTATTCTAGACGAAAGATCTTTGGGTATTGGGCATGTAGTAAATTCTTAGCAAGAGGCGCTCATTCAGAAAAGGTGTTTTAAAATTTTATTAAACTTTTTGTTAACATTTATCAAAATGTAAATAATTTTGGTGCCATTCAGCCAACAAAAAGTCGTTCCAAATACGCATTCTCTCTATAAATTTTAAACGTTTTTTCCCTTCAATAGCTTCGGAGCATATTAATCCATAAAAATTGTTTTTACACCACAATAAAATACAAATGAATAAATATGTTTATCAGTGCAATTTTACCAAGTTTTCTTCTTAATTTTTTTTCTCCTGATTTAAATAAAAATAATATGTTACAATACTACTTTTCATCATTTTAGTTGTTGAATTCAAAATCAAATTTGATGCGCAGATAATAAATACATCTTTACGTTTAAGCTCTCTCTTCTATAAATTTAAGTAGAAATTCTAAAAATAAAGATGAAGGAATCAAATCTAAAACATTATCATACTGTGATATTTTGGATTAGACGATAGAGTCACCTTTACATTTTTCTTTAATCCCTATTCCAAAAGAATTCAATTAAAAATGTCTTTAGAAACGACTGCAGAATCGCTAAATATTCATCAAATATTTCCAAAACATATGAAGAGAAATGTTTGTTGGCGTCTTGGCCTAGGGGGCGCGTCTTTCTCGTGATCTGGGAGTCCTGGGTTAGAGTCCTGGATCGGGCATGGTTGTTCTCTACTCTGTGTTCTATCTGTGAGATGTGTAAAAGAGCCCCCCCCCCCACCTGTAAAAAGAGGTTGTGCATGCGAGTGTGTGAGTGTCATCTTCATATGAGGCTAAATCCAGAATTCTGTCCTCGGATGCTCAGGGGATGTCCTCGGATGCTCAGGGGATGTCCTCGGATCCTCAGAATTTACTGCATCCTTTCCCCGATCTCTTGGACTTGGTTTGATTTGGAGTTCAATCCAAAGGGATCTGCAACAACAGAAATATATATATATATATATATATATATATATATATACTTTAAGTGTATTCTATACTTTACTTTAATGTGTATTTCTTACAAAGTCGATTCCATTATTTGAAGACAAATGAAATATAAAAAATTCTGCTGCTTGTTTTCCTAAGAATTTTTATCTATACAGCTTAGTAAAAAAATAATTTACGTAATAAAAAGAAGGTAATCGTATCGGAGTTACCCTCGCTCTGCCTAAGCATTCAAGGTAGATGAATAATTATCCTCTCGAAGCACAGAGGTAGGAACTAAAGTTGAGTCTAATGACAATTACCAGCCACGTTATAACCTCTTCCGTAGGAGGTGCATTCTGTCATTTAAGTGGAAGTAATTTAATCCTGTAAAATTATTATAACCTCTATAGAAACAAAAATCAACCACTGAATTGCAGTTTCTTTTATCCATATTTGGAGTGCCCTCCGGTTGGGCAACAAATAAGGTAGTTGTCCCTTAAAATTATGCATATAATTTTATTTAAATGATAAATATTTATTAAATATATTTATTTTCAATTGATTACAAATTGCAAAATAAAATATATATCAACATTTAAAATTTATTTCATACTTATTTGCAAAATCCTTTCAAGTTCTTACCTATAATATTCGAAGGATATATTATTATTTAAATTGATACTAACTGCGATTAACAACAGAACCTTGGAAACCGAAATCTATTATTGTACGGAAACGGAATACTGCTTTAAAAGTCTCAAAACAATATTTTAAAACACACAGTTGCCAGCAAAATTAAGATTAATCTCTCTTCGCTGCATTGTTTTCACTTCTCGCGGAAATGTTTGGTTCATTACTTCATATTTAAGTAATAACAAGGCCTAATATTTAAGTATTTCAAATTATTCCCCGAATTTTCAAATTTACTTGGACTACCAATTAAGCGTGAAAAGATAAGATAATGCTCCAGTGGTGTCATTAGTTGAGAATTTATGGCTAATTATTCAGCGAGGTTTCCTTTCGGATTAGATTGCCGCCGTCTTTTGTCTTTGGTGTCTAAATGTTCCGAAAAATCCCGCCTCCAGGAAGCATCTGAAAAGGTTGCGAGGAACATTAGGATATAAGGGTGCAATTGTTTGCTGTTGGTCTCTTTCAATTAACGTCTGCCGTGGAACATTTCCAAGAGATGAAAACAAAAGCATTAGTTGGACTAGGGAGCGAGTAGAAAGAGTTTGGATTATTGTCACGTGACCTTTGTTCGGGAATAATTCTTTTGCTTGGCAGAGACAACATTTGGGAGACGATTTAATGCAGGACTGACGCCCAAGTTTTTATTTTTTATTTATTTGTTACTTTTTTAAAAGAAAAAAGCAAAAATGGTTTTGGATCCTTTTGCTTCGTTCAATTTTTTTTTCTCCTTGTTAATTTGTTCTTGCAGATTAAGTTCTTACATAACCTTGAGTGGAGCTAAGCCTTCTTATCAATGTGCTTTGACTGCTGGAACTAATATTTTACTCTGAAAGTACATTTTGGCATTTCAGGAAAGGGAAAGAATAATCAGAAATGATAGGAAAATAAGTAATATATAGATATTTATTTATTCCATCCCGAGAGGCATAATTTATGTACAAGAGGCGCGGGGGAATTGTCATTCGTTCACCAGTGATACAAGCGCAGAAGAAGCGCAAAAAATAGAGAGAAAATATTTTTCTTGAGTTACTTATACTATGAGATTCTGATACGTATTTCTTTACACGTGTCGATTTAGGAAAGGGGGATTTCGGGATCTTTTAAAAAGAATTCGCTTAGTTTGGAAATTTTTTTATCCCTTCACTCGGAGCGTGGGAACAGCTGACAATAAAACTGACGTCCGTTCACATCGCGATACAAGAGCAGAAGAGCAAAAGAGACGGAAATTTTCCCTTCAGTCGTTTTTACAATGAGATATTGATAGGGATTTCTTTGGCACATACCATTTAGGATAGGGAAATTTAGTTAACTTTAAAAGAATGTTAAAAACATTAAGGATCTTCATCTCTTTGCTCACAGCGTGAAAACCTGCTGAATTTACAGGTTTTCTAAAGAGCGTGTAGCATTAATTAAAAAAAAAAAAAAGGGTGGAACTGGAATTTTGATTATAGAACTGATGTGAATCCTAAAGCTTAAAGAGCAGAGGTACTCGTTTTTTCATTTCGTTTACTGTTGACAAAAATAATATCACTGATACGATTCAAGTGGATTTGAAACTTAATTCGCATATCATGAATTAGAGATTTAAAGAAATTAGTATCAAGAAAGCAGAGTTTCTTACAGTGTTTTAAATACAAATAATTACAAATTTAATAAAAATAATTAACACTTAAATTTTATACAAATAATATACATAACTATTAAATTCTTGGTAACCTCATATTACTTATCGCCCCTACTCGCTTTCGTTCACCAACCCCGATATTGTCCGATACCCGATGTTCGTCCCTTCCAGTCAGCAAGTTTTTAAACTCCACTGGCTATTCGTTTAATGCTGGTAGCTTAACCTTTCCATGATGAGAGCATACATTTTCCGATCGGCTTTCTTCCGATTCACAACTCAGAGCCCCATTGTGAGAACATTATTTGCTTATATTATCTAAATATTGAATGAATTTTTCACATTTTGCTACCAACTTAGCACCTTCACGATCAGCTTTTCTTTTCAAATTGTCAGATTCTCGCTCGGTTTTTCTTCTCATTTTTTCCCATCTGATATCTCTAGAGGCGTTATTACTATTTAAAAAAGCAATTGTGGTTTAACACATGTATTTCATGGATATTCAGACGATTGCTAGCTAGGAGACAAGAACGTTCCGCTACACGAAAAGGTAAACAAATCGGAAAGTTATTCTTCGGTGTTGCCACAAACGATGTATCTAAAAGTATAATTTATAAATAATTTTGTTTTAAGCTCATTTTTTGCTAATTAAAGCTTTACTTTTTCTTTTTTTGTAACCATTTCATCATCCAGTACAATACAATTACTTACTACGACGTAATAATAATTTTCATTAAATATTTCAGACAATACTGGCAAAACAAACTCCAAATATCATGGGCCCGGTGACTCACTCTCTACCAATCACAAAGCGTATGCGTAAAAAGGCAATGATCATATAATATTTTTTTTATATTATAATGACAAAACATTAGTACAGTACCAGATTTCCGACTAGGCAAATTATGCAGTTGACTAAGGTCACTAGGTTGACAAAGGGTAGCAATAGGTCAATTGAAGAACTTTTTTTTCATTGATGTCAATAAAGAAGTTTATAAAAATACAAATTCTATGAATTATAAAATATTAATATTAATTCTTCATCAAATATAATCGGCCATATACTTATTTACTTCATTACGTCCACTTCGTTATTAGGATGTTTATAAGTAGAGACAATTTGGTTCAATAATGTAGTGTACAAACTGGATGCAAAGCGGTCTGGAATCGTAATAAAGGAATAAAAATAAGTATATTTGCACAAAGTTAATAAAATAAAAAATTAATCTTAAATAAATATGGCAAAACTGTATATAAAAGGGAAATTAAATTAGTCAGTTTATTAAAAAAACTGGCTTCACATCGTATATTGCCTAGGGGCTCAAAAGATTGAAATCCATCACAGAACTATAATTTTCTTTATCGTGCAAATGTTTTAAAATGGTGTTTTTAATTCGTATTCTTTCATGCGGTACTTTTAATTTTTCTTACTCTGTTAAGAATTGAATAAATTTCCCAGAAATATAAATAGGCGATAAAATAACTAAAGAGCTGAAAAAATTTCCAGATTTATATAAAAAGGAAAATAAAAAGTGTCGGGAGGATTGTTATGATTTAAATAACTTTTACTATTATACAAGTAAAAACCATCAATTCACGTTTTTATTTTACTATTATGGCAAATTTATAAAACATCTATTGAATCTTAGTTTCCACTATCTATTTAAACTATACCGTACGGCAGATTAATTTTTTTAAACTTTAATTATTTTTCTTCACCTTTCAACCTGTAACCTCAACTGTGCTTATTTGAGAAAAGTTATGGAAAAGTTTTTAAAGAAGATTTTAATATTGATAGGATTGAAAACTATTACCTTTCACGAACTTGTTTTTCTAATGGATAATTTTAAAGCACTGGTAGCTAGCTATAAATAGTCTCAACCACTCTTAGCCAGCTGTTTTATTTTCTTCATTTCACTTGACTCCTCGATATTTATTATAAACTACTGCAAATTTATAAGCTAGGTTTCGAATTACTTTCTTCTTCCTTTATTCATAATTCATATTTTACACTTTGCTAATATTCTTCTCTAAACAGAGCTATTTTTCTTTCAATAATACTTTTCTAATGTCGTGCCGAATATCACATGCTATGATTCTAAATTTAAGTATTCTTCATTTGTTCTCATTTGACTATTCAGATTTTGAACCAAGACATATGCATAATTTCAGATCAAATTTGATCTCCTTAACTGAAATATTTAAATAGAATTCTAAAGCCTTTAAATAGAATTAAATAAAATTCTAAAGCCTTTAAATAGAATTAAATAAAATACTAAAGCCTTTAAATAGAATTAAATAAAATTCTAAAGCCTTTAAATAGAATTAAATAAAATACTAAAGCCTTTAAATAGAATTAAATAAAATTCTAAAGCCTTTAAATAGAATTAAATAAAATTCTATAGCCTTTAAATAGAATTAAATAAAATTCTAAAGCCTTTAAATAGAATTAAATAAAATTCTAAAGCCTTTAAATAGAATTAAATAAAATTCTAAAGCCTTTAAATAGAATTAAATAGAATTCTTGTAATAAAATAAATAATTAAATAGAATTCTTGTAATAAAATAAATAATTAAATAGAATTCTTGTAATAAAATAAATAATTAAAAAGAATTCTTGTAAGCCTAAATAGAATTTTTGTAAGAATTTTTTTATATTTCTTAAAAGATTTATAGTTTGAACACATAAATATAAAACTATGATTTGTACTGTGTGCTGCACTGTACTACCATCAAGAACAGCTCAACCATATTGTGTGAATGCTACGAGTAAGTTTAATTTCAGATAGGGCCAGTGAACATGCATTCAAAATTCCAGATGTTAAATTTCAATTGTGATAAACTGATAATCTAAACATGTTAATAAAAAAATCTAATTATTTTAATAGCTTATGACAGAATCAATATTTTAAAATAACAGCTAGTTTAAAAAATGAATTCGGCTTAGTATATCCTATGAAGCCTCAGAGCCTATAAGCAATTATCAGATCCAATCTAATGCAAAGTACTTGGTTAATAAAGGCGAGAAATCTTTTAATTAATATTTTAACAAAAACAGAATACAAAATAAATACACACACGTTAAGTTTAGATTAGTTTAGTTAAAGTTTAAAATACTAATTAAAATAAGTGTATTGTGGTGGCGTGGTATGTATGCGTAATGTGTATTTCGTAAATTCTTAGTAAATTAAACATTATTGAAAATTAACGTCATTATCAAAGTGACTGAGAATTTGCATTCTTGCATCTTACCTGTTCTTGATGGAGTATTAGAAAAAAAAGTCGTCAGCTGCGTTAATGATTTTTAATTATAATTCATGTAGTCATCCAGAACTCTTATTGTTCTTAATCTGTGTTTTTGTATATGATATATTTTAATGTTTTTGTTTTAATTTTTGATTTCATTTAAGATAAAGGGTTGTGTTCGTGAAATCTAACAAGCTTTAATTTCACAAAACCTAATTTTTTTGTACTTCTTTGTACAACAGTAAAAAAATTAAGAATTCATAAATGGCAAAATAAAATTTGTAATTTGATTTTTATTATGTTTGCATAATAACCAAACATTTTAAAAGGTTTATATTTACAAATCACTTAATACTTGAGAAATATGGAGTAGAAACAGCTCATAATTGAGTCCTTAAAAATTACAAAAGATTTAGCTCGTTTCCAGCTGGTGGTAGAGAATGTGAAAATACATTGCCGCAATATCATCAACAATTCAAATGATTATTCAATCTCTTATATATAAATATAAATCTGAACCCTTGCGCTATTTCTAAATACAATAGAATTTTAAATTATTTAACAGAAATTCTTGAGAATTTTCACATATATATTTAATCGCTTGGTGAAAAGTAATACTATTCATAAACTGATCTAATAATGTTTATTTATTTTGCGACATTATTTTCCATAAAAGAGTGATTCCGCCGTTAAGAGTTTTAGTGAGTTTGCTGTTTTATAGAAAAGAGGATATCAATTTTCTCGTGATTGCATAAATTGTATTTGTCAGATGTTTTTGAATTGTGTTATTAGCTTTCGCCTGAGTTTATTTCGAAACAAAAGAGGTAAGTTTTAATTTTTGGCACTTAAATTAATTTTTAAATGATTCATTTTGTAGGTTTGAATATAGAAATTAAAATATATTATTTAAAAAATTGAACTGTGTTTGCTTAAAAAAAAATTGACATATTTCCATAGAAGAATAACTTGTATTATAAATTAGTTAGAAAGAATTTCAATTTGTTTACAAAAATTTGATTCTATATTATTTGAATTTTATTAAAAAACCCGTCACTTGCATTTATTTTAAATGTATTTTTCAAAAGTGTTTTCTTTGCATTTCAAAGTAAATCGAACTGTTTCAACTAAATTCAGAAATGGAGGCATTTGCTTGTTTGAAATTAAGCATGGAAACGAAAATTTAAATATAAACAATCGATAGAAAATAATATCGATCAATTTAAATATAAAAAATCGAAATTTTAAATATATAAGTAATTGTGATGGAATATGAGATTCAACTTCATTAAAATTGACATGCATTTATGCATACTATAAAATAATGAAGTAAACATTTATGAAAATAAAAATTGTATGTAAAGCAAAATATTTCATATATGCATTGTTAAGAATACTTCCGAATATTTAATGTTACATATGAATACACATGATTTTATATCACAGCAGATTATATGAATAATATTCTGTAAGAATTAGCTTAGAAATAACATTAATATTTGGATTTTATCTGTTTCTTTAGTTATATATTTGTTCGTTTCATTATCCCTTTTAATATACATTTTTTTCATGACATTTTGTAAAGAAGGAGTGCATTTTTAATTAATAATAATATACGACAATAATAATTTTTGTCATATAGTGGTTAGTTTCCTGCAATCAAACTTAATTTTCTATCTAAATGGAAAATAAATAAATAAAAGAGATTTAACCCTTTCTAGGGCCGTGGGAAGTATGCTTTCCATCAAATTTATCAATCTTTGTATGAATTTATGTAGGTTGGCATAAGTTCTGACACATTTTTTTAGAAAGACAGAAATTTAGATGCTTTAGTTCTTTATCTCACACAAAATGATGTGTCTTGATTTGTTACTTAATTATTAATTAATCAAATTAATTAATTAATCAATCAAGTTAAATTTATCTAATAAGCTAAATGAATCCCATTTCTTATTCTAATTTCAAGCCTAAAAATATTTTAACGTAATATGACTAGAAAAAAAAATGGCCCTTTAAAGGGTTAAATCAGCAATTCAAAACCTTGAGCCTATTTTTATTCTTGACTCGCCTATTTTTATTTCATTCTTAAAATTTATTTTGAATTATATAGTAACAATAATGCACATACGGAAAATGTATTTAATGTCATTACAATGCATTTGAGAATAAATCCTAGGGCTTGGACAATGGAAATTATTGTTGTAAAATATATCTAAAATATTTTGAAATAAAAAAAATGAAAAAAAAAATAAAATTGATGACTGAAATGCTAAGTTTTTAAATTGTATTAAATGGTGTAAGAATCCTATTTGTTCAATAATATTCTCCACAGTGATTGAGGAAAAAGGTTAAAATATTAATTAATTTTTAATTTACAGAATAACAAATATTTTATAAATTTTGTTATTTTGTAATATATTAAGAAATTGATCTTATTGAATATATTAAGAAATGTAAGAAATAAAATATTTATAAAATTGGCAATTCTAGATCTAGTGATCTACCTTGTAGAGTGGTATGCATGATTATCATTTAGGCATGGTGCAATTTACAGATAATATGCAAGATAATTGAATTTGTATATATACATTCAATTTTCAAAAGATTCGATAGACATATCTTTATTGAAATTTAGTTTTTCGTACCAAAACAATTTCTTATTATTTTTTATTTCTTTCATAACAGAAATATAAAAAAACAACAGCTGACATTTCTTAATGTTTTTTTTTTGTTGCTGAAATCATAAATAAAGCTCCCACTTTTATGATGTCTGTAGTAAAATTCGTTGCTAGTAGCTGCTTGGAGTTTAAACCAAGCAAAAAGGTCTACACTGAAAGCTATACAAACAATATGTAATGAGGCTCGTTATATCCTTTAGCATGTGTTTTTTATAAGATGTTTTTCCTAATAAATTGATGAATTAATCCTGTTGACTATCAGAGTATTATGAAAGATGGTGAATTTCGACTCCATTTTTAGAAAAATCTAATAGAATCAATTCAATCTAATAGAATCAATCTATAAATTTGGAATAGAGGCTTTATATTAACTAGACAAATTTCACCTGACCAATTCAAAAAGCCCTCAAATTATTGCGTTTATAATCAAACAGATATAGTGTCCAAAGTATGTTTATGGGACTGAAAGAGGTTTAAAACGTGGAGATTAGACAAAACTCGGAACTTTTGACAATAACAATACTTTCTTTTTGTGCTCTTAGTGTACGAGAATATGAAACCTATTATTGCTTCTACTTGTTGTCATATTTCGCGCGAGAAATTTTATAAAATTGAATAAATTTTTTTATATAATTAATTTGTTAAAAATCCCATTTTACATATGACTAGTGATCACAAATTAGTAAGCGAAAATTTAAACAATTCATTGCATATAAATAAAGTATAATAACTAAAAAAATAAATCTAGACTTTGATATAATATTTCATCTACAAAATGACCACTGAACAACTTACTTATTCTGACTTACCATCATTTATAGTTTCATTTCAATTTTATTTAACAAATATATGGGAATGAATAATTGTGGTTGCTAGAAAGAGTATTAGCCAAAGATTAGTTGCCACCATATAAAAAAAAAGAGAAATCTTTGAATGAAAAATAATACGCAATGATCTCCAAATTAAATGTGTCGTGAACTAAATAAAAATCAATTCAACCAAGAATTTTCCAAAACTCTTGATCTCTAGCGAATTTAAATTTCAGCAGCCCCAAGCTCAATAAAAAAATTACATAATTTATACTGAATTAAATTTGTGAGTATTTTCCAGCTTTTGAAAACACTTCACCCATTTGATGAAATTCTGATCTATGAGTTTTCAAAATTATCGTTGTTTCGACGTATCATCAAAAACTAGGATGAGTGAACTGAGATTTACCGAGAACTCTGATTTGATAAAGTTGATTGATTCTTTGGTATAATAAGATTCTTAATAAAGTTGATTAAGCTGTTGATCAAGTTGCATTAATTCTGTATTAAATTAAACCTAAAAGAAATGTTTTATGACATCAGAAAAAAATACTGATTTTGTTGGCATTTTCTAATTTTAAAAGTGGTTTTTATAAGCAAATATCTGTTAATGTATTCCTATTGATTAATTACTAGTAAGATTCGTTCAACCCTTTTTATTTAAGACTAAATTTTAATTCAAATTAAAAATAACTTGCATTATAAAATTGTCTACGAAAGATTAAATGTGTAAATTAACCACTTTAAAACATATTAAATGCTTTAAAACATATTAAAGAAACAGTTTACAAAAGCAATTAAATATAACTTTTTTTATGTAAATATTTGTTATTACGTAAAAGCAAAATAAAGAAAAAAATAATTTCGTCGTCAGAGGCATTTTACTGACATGTTCTTATTTCGGGGAAAATTGAATTAAATAACCGGAAAACCTTGATTGAATCGGAACACGTTATGCTGATGATTATGTTTCCGCTGTAAATTAAAATAAAAACAAAGCAAAGAAAAAAAAGGAATTATCGTGAATTAATTAACGCCATTTTTTCGGTCTTTATAACAATACGAAGTTATTTATTTCTCAGTTTTCTGAACTGAACATTATAGAGATTTATAACAGAATTACAACATGATTTTTCTTTATAGTATTGATCTCTAAATAGAAGAATGTTAATTCTGGCTCCATGTGAATAATTACAAATAATCTTTTTCAATGAAAAATTATAATTTGAAGTAATAAAGAAAAAAAATCGCTATTGTTTTTAAAGTAAACTGTTTTTTTCTATTTATATCAATACACATTCTAGATGTTTTCATTTTTATACAGAATTTATTTAAATCATGTTTTAAGAAAATTCTTTATATTGTGTTCATAGACAACTGTTCCTAAACAAAACAGCATAATTTTTATTAAACTCAACGAAATTATAGGAAAAACAAAATTTCGCTGAAGAACAAGGATAATGATGAAAATAATACTTTTATTCAGGTTTGAAAGAATTGTAGTGTTTCCAGCTACTTTCTTACATTTCTTATTTCATAACAATAATAATAAAAAAAAAAAATACGAAAACAAAGTCGAAGCATAAAAAGAAATCCAAAATGCTTTAATTTCCATTTTCAATAATTATTTAAGTAAATCTAGCATTAGAGACATATGTTGTTTCACCTTGTTTTCTAATTGAGCATAGCATTTATTTTTATGACGTTTATTTGGCTTTATAATAAATGTATTTCCATGGAGTAAGCAAATACTGGATTTTTGCACAATATGATTTAATGTTCTACAAAAATAATTGAACTTCATAGAATACGCAGTGATTTATAAACGAAATAATATTTTTCTGAAATATTTGTTTATATAATATATGTTTGTGTTCTTTTTTCTCTTTTCATTTAACTGTTCTTTTTACATTTCTATATATTTCTTTCATATACACCAAACAGATAAAAATATTTATTATATAAATATTGGTTATATAAGTCAAAACTGAATATGAACTAATTTCAGCTTGTTTCTTATTAGAAATTTTAATTTAAATTTTTCATATAAATTTAATTTTAGTTAACACTTAAGATGATTTCAAATAATTTATTAAGTAAATGAAAAAGGATAAATTTTAAACAAGTTATCAAATATATTCAAACGAATAAAAAGAAAGCCTGACATTGAGAAAATTAAAGTATATAATATTCATAGGATATTGTTTTAGAAAGATATATAAAAAAATTAAATAATTTTAAATTGCAAATTTTGCTTCTAATAATGCAGTGTATGGAACCTGCTGTCAAAAACATTAATATAAAGCCATGTTTTAAAGAAGTGCGCTGTATTGGAAAAAGCCGTAAGTTAAACAAAACTATTGAGATACGTTTGATTTATTGTGAGAGTTTGGAGCGCAGAATTCCACATTTTTTATGGTTATACTATAAAAACACGATCCATCAAAATATCGAAATCGAAATTTTTAGTATTATAATAATTTGCTGATGTGTACCTAGCATATGAAAAAAAAAAAGAAGAAAGCAAAAGTTTTATTAAGCAAACAAAAAATATGTTTATAAAAATGAGAAGAATTAAAATAATAAATATAATTAATATGATAATTCTTTTTATTTCTTTATTCTTTATTTGTTTTAATTCTTATTCTTAATTCTTTCTTATTTTTAATTTAAATATTCTACCTTGATTATATATTAGGTCCTTTGATTTATCAAATACTGTATTAATTTTACTTCATCTATATAATTTGAAAAAGTTATAATATTGTTTTTACAAATGGTTCGAAGAATTTCTTAGTCATTCTGCCGCAGCCAACAAACAAAACAATTTGACCTCTGTCTGTTCTAGCTGTTCTCCCCATTCGAAGAATCTCCCAAAAAAGTTCTAAATTTCTCTCATCATCTAAAATATAGCTGTATCAAATATCATTATCTTCTTTTTTCATGAAACTAAACTTTATGTTTGTTTTTATCATCGTTATATAACATCCGAGCGGTTTTTTGAATGACAGCATATGTTGCTGATCAGCTGCATGACGTCACGAGATTTCGTAAACATCGATCGCGCGCATGCTAGGGCAAGGATTCGCTTGGAGCGAATCTCTTTCAGATGCTGAACAGGTCTGCAGATCGCGAGAAGAGTTTCGCGATAACAGACGGAAGAATTGGATTAAAAGCACGGTAAGAAAAGTAGGAAAAACACGTGGGCCTTCGCTCCCTAATTGTGACTTGTGAAAAAAGAATATTTATATTATCGAACAATTTTATGTCCTATTTTTCTTCCCGCGTTAATTAAACGTTGAATTAATCCAACTGAAAATGATAATTTGATTCTGCCGATTATCGTCTGCTGAAACGTTTGAAATATTTGATCATGTATAAACGAATAATTTTCTGGAATAACTTTGGATTTTTTCTATTAGAATCGGACTTCATGGAATTCTAATTTTAAATACTGTGGAAATGTAAAGCTAAAGGTATTTTATGTTTACATTGTTTATTTCTTTTACGTATTTGGTTCAGGTGTTAAAGATTTAGGAATGCAAGTTCAACTTTTCAGTAGGAAAGCAGCTTGTTTATACTTTATGATATGTTTTAAAAATGGATTCGCAATTTAGGAATGTCGAAAGAAGGAGAGAATGAATTGTGTCTAGAAACTCTTAACTAGCTAAATGTTGTTAAGGCAAGAAGTTAGATGACTATTTTCTTATTTTCGTAGCAGTTAGTAGACATTTATAGTTTTAGAAAATTATAGGAAAAAAATATAAAAGATTTTTGTCTTTAATTGCACGTACTTGTATATTCATTACGTTCAGAGAGATTATAAGTATTTCAATTGCTAATTTCATTGTATGAAAATATTAGTAATATTTTTACCTTTTAGAATTACCACTTAAGCATTTATAAATTTCTCTAATAATCAATCAGTATTAACAAAAATTCGATAGAAATTATTATGAAGAAAAAATATTATATATTAATGCTGAAATATATATGTATCAAAAAGATGTACAACTTATAGAAAAGATGTATTCCGGATGTAAATAATTGGAGTATATTATATAAAAGAAAATAGATTTATGAAAAACAAGTGATGTAAATTTCTTATGCTCAATGGATTCTTCCATTTAGTGATCGACTGAAGGCCAAAAATTGTGAAATAAAAATAGCATATAAAATTTTGACTCACTTACAGCTAATAAACTGATTTAAACAACAGCGTGCCAAATATCCTGAAGAAATACTAAATTTTCTCGGACTATTTCTAATTATGCTTCTATTGAGAATTATATAAATGTTGAAACAAATCTTATGTGTATATATTATTGATATTCGAAAACACTGGCCAATCATTTTTGAAGAAACTTAAGTGCTTAAAGTACAAATATTTGCTTTAGATATTAGCTTATATTGAACGACCGTTGCAGTATTGAAAAGTATTTCATGTACTGAGAGCTATTTTTCTTAAATCACAATACGTATTTGTTTATTTGAAAAAATAGTATATTTAATAGTATTTCGTAGTTTAAACTAAAATAGTTTAAACGGACATTAATACTATAAACAGAAATCAGGTAGTTCAGCGCTGACTTTGAATTATATTCATATATTAGCATTTTAGTGACACGTGTATAGCAACTATATTTTTTTGTTCAAACATTTGCTGTAGAAGATAAACATTCCGCTTTGAACATATTTGAACAATTATTTTTAATAACTGCAAACTACTTCACCTTTCATTCTTGAGAATATTATTCTGATTATTTTTCAACTTGATGAGAATAGAACTACTCTTAGATCTGTATTTTATACATTCCGGTAAAAATCAAGAACATTCTAGATCTCTTTCTTTGATAAAAGAAAAGAATACTGGAAAGTTTTTATTACTTATTTAATGTAAACAGTTTTCTAACGAACAACTAGTGAAAATGCGAAACAATAGTTCAGTGTACCCGTCAGATTCAGTGGAAATGATTGAAAATCACCGATTTGATAACGATTATGAAAGGTCAACTTTGGCAGTGGACATGTCCAAAAGGATGCTGACAGCAGATGGCTCTTCTAAAAGATATGATAGAAGAGGGCGAAGAACTACGGTGGCCTGTGTACCCCATAGCTCAATGCCTATTCTAGATGATAATGGTATTGGTGCTGAAAGAAAAGTTCATCATCAAAGCTGGTCCGAATTGTCCACTTCTGGACTGTTTCGAGATGCTGGTGTAGGCAAGCCGCCTAGGAGTAGAGCCAAAAGAGTAGAATCGAGCGAAGAAATCTTTTTGGAAGATATTCAAGATGAGGTAAGTCTTTTTGGCAGTTTCAGAAGTGAGAACATTTTATTCAACGGGTGGTTAAATTCGGAAAGAAAGCTTGTTGCTGATGGATTGTTTAGTTTATAACATTAGTACGTTACTGGGAAAAGCGAATACTTTCGTGTGTCCTTTTTTTTCGTTTTGGAATATAACAGTCTTGTTTTTGAGATTATAGGCAGAATGTGTTTTTTATCAAACTACTAATCTATTTAGTTGGAAAAAAATGTTATTTACAAATTTTCTAAGTGCTTTTAGTGTGAGAATTTTAAGGGTCTCAAATTTTTGACTACAAAACAAATTTTCAGTAAATGGTATAGCATTTATCCAATATTAAAACTCTTTTTTAGATAAAAAGACAATCTGAAAGATTTCAAAATAAATGAAATTAATTTCAAATGCTTTTATGATTTTACAGCTTTTCAATATATGTACTGTTTTTTAAAAAAATTATAATTTGTGACTTCTTTTTCACATTTGAAAATTTTAAATCGGAGAAAATTAACTTTTTTTTGGTTTCTGTCATAGACAAAACTCGTATTGAAAGAACTAGAATAGTTTCTGTTTTGTATGATTTTTAACTCATGATGAGTTAAATAGCAGGGCATTTAATTTTTGAGGCATATTTAGGATCTTGAATTTTTTTCTATGGGAAAACATTGATATATTTCAACAATTTAAAAAAAAGTTTTTAATCTTTGAAATAATATGTTATAATGAAAATAAACTATTTGAAATAATATGTCATATCCCTGAAATTGCACCAAAGTTGCACTTTTTGAAGAGAATGTTTGATCCAGATCGAGTAAAATTTGAAAACATGAATATTTGATTAATTAAATGAAAAAGTTACTAAATTTTTGTAATTCAGCTTTGTAATGATGCTATTACAAAGCTGACTAAGATGATTTATATTAAATTATTATTACTAATTTCCGTTTCAGATCTTGCAACTTTTCAACGATGAATCAGATCATTTTTTTTTCTTGTTCCGTTGATAAACAATATAACAAGAATTTAACAATATTTCTTTTTTACAAACAAATTTACATTAATAAATTCGTAGAATTTGAAAACGGGCAATTTAATTTTAATAATTTATGACATTATTTTTTGTATTTTTGACTCGTGCTGTTTTTATATGTAAATAAGGAACATATATTTTCTTGCTGTATAAATAGTTACGAAAAAAAAAAAAAAATACAAATCCTACAATCTTGCCTGCGACTAGCTTAAAATTATCTTTTCCTTTTAAATGATTTTTCATGATTTATTTACATGACTAAGTAAATCGTTGTTTTTTCTTAAATCAGATCCTTGAGCTTAGTCTATAAAAATATATTCATATAAGTGGGAGCAAAAAAAAAAAAAAAAAAAAAAAAAAACATGGTTTTAATTTAGTTTTATTAATTCTTTTTTAAAATCTTTTCGCAATTTTTTCCCTTCTCTTATTCATTTCAAAATGTAAATTAATACTGTGAGTAAATGCTATTCAGAACATGCTACAAATATATCGTAATGTATATGCAAATACATGTGTCAAATGCGTTCCGTTTACTTTACACAGTAGTTTTTTCCCCTTCTTAAGAAAGCGCTAATAAGAATTTGCTGATGCCGTTATACTGATTTAATGGGATTCATTACAGAGTATCCTTTTGTAGCATCATCATCAAAATGTCATGGTCTTTTGACCAAGGTCAGTAATTAAGAAGTGCATCCCCAGCTGTGAATTAGAGCGGCATCCTAATCAAGTTGCTAAATTAACCAACTAAAGTTTTAAAAACTTGCTTGAGGAACATGATAATGAACAAAGTATGAAACAGAAGCGGCAAAATGTTACAGAGGAAATTTTATTCTTTGAAATAATGTCAACGAACTTTTAGGAATCTATTTCTATCTGTCTGTAGTCTTTGAATGAATTTAAATATATAGAGAACTGGAAAACAGATATTAAAATAAACTTATAATGAGTGGATTTGATATAAGTTCCAGATAATTTTTTTCAAGCGAAATGAACATATTATAAATTTATAATTATAAAAAACGCGTAATATAGTGTATAAAACATATTTACAATAGCTATAAATATCACATGGCGAGCTATCTACCGATAACTTCATGCTAGTGTTGATTCTATCATATACAGGGTGTTCATTAATTATTGTCGGGGTTTCCGTACCTCATAACTTTCGAATAAAAAATATTACGCAAAAACCGATTACGTATTCGTAAATTACAACTCAAAGAATTTTATTAATGATATTAAAGTGTAAAGCTTGCACAATTTTCATTTTGTAGGCATTCAGTTGAAGGCGATTATGTATTCGTAAATTACAACTCAAAGAATTATGAGTACGTAAATTTCAACTCAAAGAATTATGAGTACGTAAATTTCAACTCAAAGAATTATGAATACGTAAATTTCAACTCAAAGAATTATGAATACGTAAATTTCAACTCCAAGAATTATGAATACGTAAATTTCAACTCCAAGAATTATGAATACGTAAATTTCAACTCCAAGAATTATGAATACGTAAATTTCAACTCAAAGAATTATGAATACGTAAATTACAACTCAAAGAATAGCCTTCAGCTGAATGCCTACAAAGTGCAAATTGTGCAAGCTTTACACTTTAATATCATTAATAAAATTCTTTGAGTTGTAATTTACGAATACGTAATCGGTTTTTGCGTAATATTTTTTATTCGAAAGTTATGAGGTACGGAAACCCCGACAATAATTAATGAACACCCTGTATTTTAAATGCTTTTCTATGCTTTCTTCTGTTTTCTAACCGTATGGAATATTATCTTTCATCTTTTTTTTTTTACCAATTTGACAGAATATTTTAAGGAAGGGGAAGTATTTTAAACTTATGTCTGCTATTTGTCTATAAATCTATTTCGTCCGTTAAACACGATTTATTAAGTCCCTAATTGTATGAGAAATACTTTCTCAGAGTTTAGAGCATGTTTAACCCCTTAAACCGTGAATTAATTAAATTTCTGATTAGATGACCCATTTTATTTTGAACTTTTATTGCTATTTCCATCTTTACAAGAACAGAGAAGGTTCTGATATATTTAAATGCATCTAAATCATTTTTAGCATTTAAATGGATTGCTTTAATATAAATACAGATTTAAATATTAAAAATATTTTCATTTGGTGTGAATAAAATTGAATTTAATTAAAAATGTGCATAAAATGGAAATGTAAATACATAAAATTAAAATGAGCGCCATAGCCTTTATTTTACTAAATGTATAATAAACGTTTCTAGATATCTCTTATTACAGAAACATTTAAAACAATAATTAATATTCTAGATTTTTCTATTTTTATATGTCAGAAACATGTGCATTTATCTGATTTGCATTTATGTATTTCATGGTTTACTGCGATATCACGCAAGAGAAAACGAAATAACCGTAAACCTGATTTTTCCGCTCCGACCTTTTATGATGATTTATTTTGTCGCTCCCATTTCCTCAAAACATTGAATTTCTTTCTTTTTCTTTTTTTTGCCCGGATTTCTCATTAAACGAATAAAAAGGTTTTTATAATGAATAGTAGAGTGTTCTACCGTTTATAACACCTGTTGCATCTTTTTTTTACTTATTAAACTTGGTAAACGATTTCTTTTTATATCAGCTGCAAAAGTTAATAGGTGCTTTCGCAATAGATTGGTGTAGCGTTTTGAAGGGAATGAAGGCAATTATATTTCGCACAATAAAGTTTAATGAAAATCGTTAAAATAAATTCCAATCTAATTTCAGGGAAATTTAGCTGTAATGACAAAAATGGTTAAAGGCTTTTCAAACCGCCAGAAAAGTTCCGAAAATTGTTTTTATTATTTACACTTATAGTGTGCAATATGCAGGCTAATGAGTGAAAGTATGGGGAAAGTAATACTGTTCTTCTAAAAAATGAATTCTGCAAAATTTCTGTAAATTTAATGAAGTTAATCAATAAATCACAAATCTTTGGAAAAATCAATTTCCAAAAATATAATGGATAATAATTGATAATACTTTGAAAAACATTTTGAATCAATTAGGTTCTTTTTTTCTATATAAGAAGTTTCAATGATATATTTTATATCATTGAAGATGTTTATGTTTAATGTGCATGTTTAAGATCCTCATTGGACTTAGCTGCAAAAAAAGAAAATTTATTGAAGAATAAAAAACTCACATAAAAAGGAAAAAAAGTTTTAAATAAGACAAAACATGGCACACTTTTATGTTTTGAAAAAAATTGCATTTTTAATTAAAAAATGCATATATTTGAAAAATTTTCATGTTTTTTCACTTTCTCGTATACGTGTATAAAGAAAATATAGTAATCGTCAAAAAATTCAAATTCGAGTTTTTGACAAATCTCCAAAGTTTAGACCTCCCTAAGTTCGTAAAACACGTTTTTGGAAAATGTCCGCCTGTTGTGACAAAGATAACTCAAAAATACTTTGAGCTAGACGGATGAAATTTGGTATATGTTCTTCACACAAAATTTGTAGATTTCTATCAAATTGTGAGCAAAACACGTTCAGATGAAATCTGTCTGTCTGTCTTGCTGTTTGAATATAAGTTAACATGATAACTACAAAATGAAGAGAGCTAGATAGATAAAGTTCGGCACACATATTTAGTATCTATAGTGCAAACACTCTTCAAATTTCGAGCCAAATCCAATGAGAGATTGATCATTTATCGGCCTGCAATTTCAGGAACGCAATGAGTTAAATATATTAAATTTGGTATTGGGATTTTGTGACCACAGGTGTTGTTTTGCGACAAATTTTTATTTCAGGCGGTGTCAAAAATGCATCTCACATACAGATTCGATTTTTGGATGCCATTTTCGGATAACTGCATGCTAGGGCTTAATCGTCTAATAAACCACCAAAGATGAAGATTCAGAAAAAATTCTGAATTCACGCCAAAGGTCAGTATTTTGTAGCTATTGTACGCCAATGCCACCATGCAAGGTGTTCTCTAGTATAACGCCTTTACTAGAGAATATGCTAGAAAGTTTTGGAAAGCTCACCTTCGGTGGTTCAAACTTGTGTTTGAAATATTTTAACTTTTAGTCTAGTTAAGGTTTAGGCAAAATTTTTAAAAACGAATACGAGATCTGTCTATAAGAATTAATAAACCGAGCTTTTAAATTCGAGCTTTAACTGATTAACTTATCGATCCAATTGGTAAGTTAACGAATGACATTATATACAGTTGATGATCATCTGTAGCGTTTTTAACTTTCTATGAGCACATTTTTTACGATATCGCTACATTGTTTTGACTTTTTTTAATGAATGGTACGGTGAAGTCATATTTCAAATCTGATAGAGCAATATACTTTTGTAAAATTTTGCTGCAAATTGGCAAAAGATCGAACGTATTAGATGTTGCTTTTTTTTAATATTATTAGGGAATGCAGACGTTTCAAATTCAACAGAAAATACACAAATAGACGATCTGAAGATTGGATGACCTTCAACAGCGAGAAAGTGCGATTCCTACAAATCATTGTTACAATGTTAACAATACTGCAGAAGTTCCAGCTAACAGCAAAACTACCTTTCATATAATTTTCAAAGAAAATAGATTGTACTGCCAATAAATTTATGTCTTTTTAATTATGATGAGTGAGATTTAGATGATGTCATAATTAAAAAAATTTAGATCGCCCATAATGCGGATCTGAAATGTTCTAAAAGACATTAAAACTTATCACAGCTCTTTAGATTTAATTCTGTGAAATTTATTTATTTTTTCCATTATTGAAATCCCTTTTTTTTAAAAAAATCAATGATTTGAAACAAAAAGAGAATAAAGATAATTCATCGTGAGATTTATTAGAATTTCCAATTGCGATTTCTTGTAAGACAAATTGGAAGCAATGTATAAATGGAGGATGATGAATTTTTTGAAGAAGACTGAATTACTCTAAATTATCATTGTTTTATTATAAAAGTTCTGTTTTTTTTCCAGACAAATCTTATAACTCGAAACACTTTTTCATAATTGCCAACTACCTCAATGAAACTTATACATTTGTCCCAACTAATTAGATTTCGAATAATGTACTAGTGTATTTTGGTCTTATAACAATTTTTCTAGCCCTATTAATTTTATGCATTTAAGTCTATTGTGAAAGTATGAATTTCTCACAATAATATTTCAGTAAAATAAGAAGTTCAGTCTTTTAGGATATTATTTTGAATCTAGTTTATTTATTTTAACATTCAGTTTCAAAGTAACATGAAGGATATTTAATAATAGATCTCATAATTCTGAATCGTGATCAAACAATGCACAGGACGCAGAGTTCGTACCCCACTCTCCAAATTTCGGTGCCATTCCATCCAGAAAATGCTTGACGCACATCGACAAATCTAACGCACAATAGTCTAGTTTTATCGACTTTTGCGTGTAACCTGCTTTAAAACTGTGACCCAGCAATTGGGATCTTATCTTCTGGACACTACGGTTCTGTACAGTTTTGTACGTGTTGATTATTTTGGAAGCAAGCCTATTTATTTTGACGTTTGAAAAGTTGTCTTGAAATGAAGAAAATAGTATCATGTATTTTAGAGCGAATTTTAACAGGCAATAAAAAATATTTCTTTTTGTCGGAATATTGTATCAGCTATAATTGTATCCATTTTGTTTTCAATTTTTAAGCATAATTTCTGCATCAATACTTCATGCGTTACATCTCAGAATTTAATATCTCTCGATTCGAGCGAATGTTAAAATGCTCACAGACCTCGAATTTCACGTGCTTAGTATTATTATACTTAGATTTCGCATTGTGCGTTTTCTTTTATTGCAAATCAATTTAATGCAATCGATGACGAGTTATCTTCATTGACATTCTCTCGACATTTCTCAAATGTCACCAATAGGGATGTTGTAGCTTCTACTACGTAATAGTTTATCTATCGATTTAGAAAATACGACGATATTTATTTGCTCCTATACCACATTGACATTTCACATTTTATCGTTCAGACCACCCATAGTTTTTTCGTATGCTGTCTAGTTCCTGTCTTGACACGACATAAAGACCTACTGATTGGATGTAGTTTTAATTAAACTTTTGGCTGTCAGCTGCTTTATGGGAATTTAATGAATCTTTTCGAAATTAAATCCCATTTGAATGCCTCGAATTAATATACACAAAGTGTTTCCTGTCTGTGTTTTCAGATAATTTTTGGGCTCTCTTTTTTCTGGCGAATTTTTTTTTTTTTTGTTGGCGATTTGGCGAAAATAATTTAACTGTCGCCAACGACCCACGGAAGCAGAAAAGTAAGGATTTTCTTTGCTTTAAAAGCTTCCTTTGCAACTTTGAGTCGGCGAAAATAAATATTTATTTGAAAAATTGAAATAGCAGATTGTAGAGCTTTATTGTAAAGTAGGAGAGAAGTAATTATATCTTATTATGTATTATTTTATGCCTAAAATATTTTCAAATATTATTACTTCTATTTATTACATTAAATGAAATAAATTTATACATTTCAACTATTTTGTGGAAATATTTATAGAAATATTTTTTTCTCTAAATTTTTTTTCGTATAATACAACCAAATAAAAATTTTGCTGAGTTGTTCCAGATTCAATTAAAAGAAAATAATTTATAAAGAACTCATTCACTTACTCAACGTTTCAGAATTATTATAACTTTCAGAAACAAGCATTTTTAGAAGAGATCAAAGGAACATAAATATTTTAAACAAAAATTACTTTTCACAAAATGACTGTAAGTTAATTCGTAGAAAGTCTTTTCATTCTATCTAAAACAGCTTGTATAGTTTTCAAAATTTTTAATCAATGATGTAGTGTGTTGAGATATGACAAGGTCGACTGAACGAAATGAATTGGGGGAAGAAGATTATTAATTTTATTCTGTGGCGGGGGTTTTAATCAGCATTATTAAGAAATGGGTAGATCGATGTGTAGTTTAGGATATGCAATTAAGGTGTATATACACACTTGAAACTTCGAAAATTGTTCAAAATATCGAATATTTTTTTATTGCTTAATAATGTTCTTTGATCCTTTAGCTTTCAAACGAAAAACGAGATGTTGTCAGTATTCAAAATATTTCTTGATTTATAATTATTTTTCTTGAGGTGCTTTCATTAAAAACTCTAGTTACGGTGTTTTTAAAACTCATTTTATGAAAAATGGTATTTTTCCACTATGTTGCTTCATTCAAACAATCATAACTCAACAAGAAATGAACCAAACACAGTTATTTATACATCAAAATAATCTGTATGAAATAGCGGATGTTTTGTGCCTCCATCAAAAGTATATTTATGGAAATAAATTTTTAATAAATGTTTAAATGACAGAAAAAATCTCGCTTTTTCTATTCATCGTTGATGAAAAAATTGTTTAAAAAAAACTATTTATTTTTATAACTTGTTTGAGGCAGATAACATGAAGACTAATATTAGGCATAATTTCCAACTAGAATTGTGTGTCTGTACAGATTAGAATTTAAGATATCATGTTTCAAAAAATAGGCTAATTAGCTCATTAAATATTATTTAATTAATTAATAATGAGTGCAATATGGTTTTTTCTCACTGAAATGAGTTTAAACATATATTAACAACCTACTGTGAAAAAACTGTATTTTAAAGTTAAAATTTAAAAAAAATCTTCAAGTGTGTACGTACACCTTAAACCGAATTGTTCACAGTAGGTCATATTTCTGATTTTTGTCCAAGAAAGATACAAATATGAGGAAGTGTTTGTAGAAAAAAACCTGTAGGCATCAGCCTAGCTCCATATGCTGGAATTAAACTAAACTTCCAAGTTGATTGAACTTAAATTTTACTTAGATGCTGCATGGTCACTTTGATTAATAGAAAATATCACTTATATATATATTCTCTTTTCTTGTAGAATTCCGTTAATATAATAAACCATCATATCTCAATATACTGAGGCCGAGCAGTGTAAAACTCATGTAGACTAATTTTTATAACTAGTTGGGGCATCGAGTTGTAATTAATTGAAATTTAAATTTCTTATACAAATCTTATGTTTATGATTCCCAAAAAAGAGAATTTTTACACACACACACACACACGCGCACACACACACACACACACACACACACACACACGCACACACACACACACACACACACACACACACACACACACACACACACACACACACACACACACACACACACACACACACACACACACAGTGTACCTCGGAAATGGCACTAACGATTTCAATCAAATTTCATATTTAGATAAGGTTTTGTTTTCTAGGTTTATCTATATAGATATCTTTACTAAAAAAAGCGATTTTACAGATACGGAAACAATTTTTTTATTACTAACTATCGGAGTCTTTGTCTATCTGTTCTCATTCTAAAAATGTCGTATAGAGTCATCTGGTAAATTTTTGTGGTACTTGCGTTGTTGCGTAGGATGATAATTTACTGGTATCTCAAAATTTTGTGGGATGGTGCTGATGGATATGAGATGAAGTAAAATGGGAAAATATTCATACGTAATCAGTATGTGATTCGTGTCCGATTATCTATTTATTTTCTCCCCCCCCCCCCAAAAAAAAAATGTGGAGTGATCTCTCAGATCTTTTCTCAGATAAAATTTATAGATAATAAATATTATTTTCCTTATTTAGCTTTCTAGAAAAACAGAAAATCGCGCTAACAAATATATGATAAAACGATAAAAACAAATTTCATTGCAACACATTAATATCATAAAAAGTAATCTTTTTTTCATATTATAACTAAAAAGAAATCAATTTTTTGCAATAATATTTGAGATTGTTGTTGCAGAAAAGCATTATACAGAGTGTTTATAAAGTCCCGGACCCATTTTGATGTTTAATAACTCATAAAATAATAAAGATATAAACAAACTTATGGCATTTATTGATGGAATAACTCATATATTTTCCTTTTCAGGTTTGAATATTTTTACTTTTGTAAATATCGTCTGCGCGTGTGGTTAATTTCAGATAATTTCATTTTCCAGTCTAAATATCTGTACTTTTCTAAATATTGTCTGATTATTAATTGCATTTTTCTCTCTTTTGTTTTTGGCAACTATTGCAATGTTATGTTTACTTTTGATGTGTTTGTTCTATGTAGTACTTTTGTATGTGATGTTTTATTCGAGCGGATATTAAGGAGAATGCATACACCACAAGAGAAAGCACAGATTTTATGGTGGTTCATAGAAATGAAATCGATAGTGCAAGCACAGAGAAATTTCAGAAGAATTTACCAAAAAGATCCTCCATCCAAAAACAGCATCTTGCGGTGGAAAAAGAATTTTCTAGAAATTGGAAGTATCGAAGATAAGAAACGTTCCAGACGTCCTTGCACAAGTGATTTTGATGTTGAGCGTGTCAGAGAGACATTTTTACACAATCCTAGAATATCTGTAAGATCAGCGGCAACAGAATTGGATATCCCAATTTCGACGGTGTACAAGGTTATTAAGAAAAAATTAAGACTGCATGCATACAAAGTTCAAATTGTTCAAGTTTTGGAACCGAACGATAGGCCTAGGAGGATGGCCTTTGCAACAGATATGCTAAGGAGGATAGAAGATGCTGCTGATTTTCTGAAGAGCATAATGTTCTCCGATGAAGCATCCTTTCATGTTTCTGGCATTGTTAATCGCCATAATGTGCGCAAATGGCTCTGTGGATGCAGACATGCTTGTCGCTACCTGGCGTGAAATTGACTATCGACTTGATATTCTCCGTGCGACGAAGGGGGCACACGTGGAAGTTCATTGACAAGGGTCATGAAACTTTTTGAGTCTATTTAACCATTTATGTTATTAATTTAAATCTATCTTTATTATTTTATGAGTTATTAAACATCAAAATGGGTCCGGGACTTTATAAACACCCTGTATTTTGGATTCATTAACTATTTAAAATTCTAATAAAGATTTTTAAAAAATTCTTCGAAATGCATATTTTCACCTTCTAAAATATATATGTATGGAGTTTGATAGCCCTGTCTAATAGTCTTCACTATGGAGCCCCGACACACATACAAACGCTTCCTGTAATATATACTTTTAAAAAATAACATGGATTTTGATATATGAAAATGGAATAAATTTAAGAAATTGATATTTTTAACGGTACATACAACCATCACTTATATGCGTTTTATTCAATATTATATTTTCTGAAAGTATTTCCAACAATATCATAAACTTTGCTGTTTGGACTGTATATATTTTATTTCCAAAAAATTCAACTCTCTGAACTGTTGTTTATCATTGTATTCTGAAGAAAAATGTATCGGCATCTACTATGTTGTTTCTTACAGCATTGATAAAATATTCTGTCTATACATACTTGGAAATGCAGATGCGGTTCGCCAAAGATATGAATGTAACTTATTGAGAAAATAAAAGAAGTATTAGCATAAATCGTGCTTTTCGTCGGATACATGTTTCACTTGAAAAGAATACATTTCTTTTAGAGTAAGAGCAGTAAAATACGTTGCACTTCTGTTCAATCAAAACATGAAACATCTAGAAGATTCTTACTCAGCAGTATATTTTGTTTAAAATAGTTCTACTTGTATGCCTATAATTTGTATTGCTTCATTAATATAATAATACCTCTATATTTACTAATTATATTGATAAATGTGTATATGTTTTGACGCTCTACAGGCTGAAAGATTTAGCCTTCATATACTAAATTGGCATATATGTACTTTGGAGGGTGGAAATATGCGCATCGTAACGATTTTTTTTTTTTTTTACATTTTTATTAAAATCGTAATTAAATAAAAATGTTGAATTTTCACATTTTTTTAGGATTACTTTCAGAAATATTACACTAAAATAAATTACAGGATTTCAAAACTTTAAAAATGGTTTTTTTAGTGATTTTAATAGATGTTAAAATATTTCTTGAATTTTGGCTGTTTTTAATTTCTTATATACGCCGTATAAAAAGAGTAATGACCAAAATTTCGAACTCGATATTTTGACGAATCTCCATGTTTTAGAATCCCTGAGTTCAAAAAACACTTTTTTGGAAAATCACCGCCTGTATATCTTCTGTAACAAAGGTAACTCAAAAACACTTTGAGCTAGATAAATGAAATTTGGTATGCTGTCTTAATACCAAATTTGTAGATTTCTATCAAGTTTTGAGCAAAATATGTTCAAAGAAAGCCCATCCGTTCAGTCGTTTGAATGTAAGTTAACCAGATAATCACAAAACGAAGAGAGTTAGATATATAAAATTAGGTACATATATTTAACATCTGTTCTGCAAACAGTTATCAAATTCTGAGTCAAATACAACAAGGAGTTGACCATCTGTCGGTCTGCAATTTTTAGAATCATGTAAATGCAATGACTTAAATATATTAAATTTGTTATGGAATTTTGTGACCATAAGTATGGTTTTGTGTCAAACTTTTGTTTCTAGCTGTTTGTGAAAACGCGTCTAAAACACAAATGCGATTTCTCGATATAATTAACCGTATGTCACAGATTAATAGCTAAAACTCTCTTCAGGGATCGCTCGATAGATTCAATAAAAATGTCAAATTCATGTCAAAGGTTAATATTTCGTAACTATTGGACGCTATACTAAATAAGACATTCTCTGGGATAACACTTTTATTAGAGTATGCGAGAAAGTGTTGAGGAGACTAACTTTGCTGGTTTTATATATACCTGATTCCAAAAATAAACTCTACTGCTATCTTGAAATTCAAACTGTTTTCATCTTATATTCAATAGTGTGATTTTCTTGTTTTATTGAACGCTAAAGAAGAAGGATTCTGTTTAAAATTTCAGTAGTTTGATTACAAGACAAATAAAAAATGTCAAATTACAGTATCGTGATGTTTAGAAGATAGGTGAAACCGCATACTTACGTTTTTAATGGCGTCATGACATCATGGGACTGATTTCCATTAGAAAGGTTCATATATACAATGAAGTGATTTCATATAAGATAATTAAGATAGCACAGCTGTAATGCCTGACAATTTTACGAAACCATGGGTATGAAGTTATTGATTATCATCTTAACGATTTAACTAAAATTAAATATAACCAATATACCCGACAACGATTAGTCGTAAAAGACGGATAGTATTTTATAAACAAAGACGGCAACTATATTGTGTTCTATAGAAATCTTAACTACTGAATAGAATTTCTTCAAATATTTCTTACATTTACCATATCGCTTAAGAAAAGTTTTATTGAAAATTTCGTAAAAATTAATTAAAATTATTAATTTTGTTAACTAGAATCTATGTCCCATTTTGCATGCAAGTTGCTGTGTAAAGAAATAACAATCCCTAAGATTCATTTAGTAAACTGAATTTTAAATAACAATATGGAAAATAGAGATATTT
The DNA here is from genome assembly GCF_947563725.1 of Argiope bruennichi. NCBI lineage: Eukaryota > Metazoa > Arthropoda > Arachnida > Araneae > Araneidae > Argiope > Argiope bruennichi. The sequence continues at coordinate 81,151,562 of NC_079155.1, forward strand.
AAATAACATTTATTTTACCTTACTGATATTTAAAATTGCTTTTTTTTTAACTCGAATATTGTTTAGTAATTTTTCTGTTACTTAAAACTTAATTCAAATCTTGAATACTTGCGTTTAACGGTCTATGTGGATTCTGTTCATCGGGTGATAAAAATGCACATTCATTTTTCAAAATTCTATATTTTCATTCCATTAATTGACACATATTTCAATTTCCCTTCACAATATTTTATCAAAATTTTATATCATCATTAAAAATTTATTAATTTTTTTTCATACAAAAATTAGCTTATTGCTATGTTTAAGAGCCGTTTGAGATAGTCTATAATTTCTGGAGAAACTATGAAATTATGGTTTTGGGTGAATTTTTAAAAACATTTTGTTAAATTTTTAAAAATTTCAATCAGACTTAGAGCTTCAGACATTACTAGTGTTGGTATTTCATTAAACATGATATTAAATATATTTTTTCTTTCTCGCATACGATGTTTACGTGACGTAATTTTCAGTAACTGATTTAATGTGTGAAAACTTTGATTATAAATATTTATAATTATGCAATAATTACTTCAAATTTTTCTTTAAAGTTAAAAGATGGTTTAAAAGTAAAAGATGGTTTTAGTAAAGGTTTTGTGATGTTTTTAACTAGTTAAGAGAATTAAAATAATTTTATCTCGAGAAGCTCTAAGCTAATATCGAATAATTTCTTTTACAACTTAATTAATATTAAATATAAAACTTATTTTACGTGGCTATGGTTTAAAATATAATGGACTTTTTATATAGCCCTTTACTTCCAAAAATTTTAAAATATTCACAAGTGGTTTTAACTTATGATTTTATGAGCGTAAATTCCTACGTATGGCATAAACTTTATCAAAAATATTAACACAGAATTTTCATTAAACATGATTTGATAGAAAATGGAGAATAACAATTATTTGTAAATTTTAAGCATTGTTTTTCTGAATATTTCAAAACGAATGTAACAAAAGATATTGTGGTAAAAGTAATTCAAAAAAATTAATGAATAACTTTAATCTGAATTTTACTGAATGTAATTATTGATCGCTAAAAATAATTACATGCATTTTTTTGTCCAGAAAAAAAAGTTGCATATTCACTGTATGACGCAAACATATTTTTATAATTTTTTTCTTCTTTAAACTATAAAGAACTTAAGTTATAAAAAAAGAATTCGGTTTTTATATTCAAAAATTATTTTTCTCATTATTCCTAAAAAGACTTTTAAAGAATTAATCAAGCGTCTTTTTAAGAATTAATTTTTTAGGGATTTTTTTATATTAAATATTTGTTTCTAACGGAAAACAAAATCTTCGCTTTACTTATTATACTAAGTAAATGTTTGGACTTTATTTATTTAAATGATTGTTCGTGTTTAACAATTTTTTTTCTAAATGAATATTTTTTTTATCGTGATGAAAAGGATAAATAAAGGTATTTAAGAGTATTTCGCAAGAAAAAAATTTTTCTAAAGCCAGGATATTTTTAAACCTTTATCTTACAAATAAGTCTTTCTTTTTGTCAATACTATTAGAAAAAGAATAGAAAAAAATTAAACTCTGGCATCAATTCAACATTCATTCTATAAGAAAGCAGAGAAAAAATTGTTTTCTTTCTTGTCAAGGTAATTTTATTTGTACGAATTGTCAAACCCGATCCCTCCCACCCTGTTTGCGGGGAAAATAAATAATTACTAAACGAAAGTGTGTTGCCCGTATCACGTGTTGAAACAGAAGAGAATAAAAATAGGTGAAAGGGAGTGGTGGAAGAGCAGTATGTCAAACTCGTGAACGTGGCATGTGAATCTAACCCAGATTATGATGCGGGTCACATCGGAGAGCGCTGACAGTTCTCTAATAAGTTACGATATCTAAAGTGCGTTTCTAAGCCCCATGGTAATAATTCTAGGAAAATGGCAATATGGTGGTCAGGAGGTCACCTACTAGAATTAAGGTTGAGCATTAATGTTAATTTATGATAAATTTCGTTTTTTTAAACATTCTTTTATATTTGCATATTTAAACAGTCATTTATCTGATTTCTTAATTAATTCGCTGAGATTTTAATGTATAAAATGTTCACAGATAAAATAAAAATAAAGGCACAGACACATAAATCGTAGAAAATAATAGTTTTTCGTTGAACTGATTAATATAATTGGTTCAATCAAAACACTTCCCATTTGTTTTGGTACGAACTAAATGGAGGAAATTTCGTTTTCCTTAATTTTCATTTGCCTGAATAGAGCCTTGGGGGATACCAAGAGAAGTCTTCTCATCTACATACTCTTTTCTAGCTTCTAATGCTAGTTTCTCCCACCGTGAGTCATCTCAAATACAGGGAGGAAGTGTTCTGTATGAGTTAGCAAGTTCTTCTACCTGGATGGGTATCCTGAGGTACCTTCAGGACAAAAGATAGATAAGAGATATAATTGGGATACCTTCAAATTCCTTGGTGAGAACCTTGATGATGTAGAATTCATTTACCATCATTCCGATGATGGGTCGTATATCTTAAGTGAATGGTGAATGCATGATTCGCATGGGTCGTAGTGGGTACTATTTTGGGTCCGTCTTAGAGTCTAATTGATTGGTACGGCGACATACCATTCATATTACTCCAGATGCTATTGCATGGCGGGGTTAACTCGTTTTGTAGTTGTGGTTTTGGTGTGGTGTAGTAATATTCTTCAAATTGCTTGATGAGTACCTTGATGCGTACCTTGATGCTGTGGAATTCATTTACCTTTATTCCGATGTTGGGTCATATATCTTAAGTGAATGGTGAACCCCGTATGCTACTGCATGGCGGGGATATTTCATTTTGTGATTGTTGTACTGCTAGTGGTTTGATAATATTGGTCAAATTCCTTGATGAGTACCTTGATGGTGTGAAATTGATTTACCTCCATTCCGATGTTGGTCCGTATAACTTAGGTGAATGGTGAACGCATGATTCAGCTGTAATAGATACTATCTTGGTTTCATCTCAGTGTCTGATTGATTGGTACGGTCTCGGATCATTCAGATTACCTCGCAAACGTTACTGCATGGCGGGGGGGGGTAGCTCTTTTCCTAGCTGTGGTTCTGTTGGGCATGTAATAATAATTTCAAATCGTGTTAACTCCATTCGGATGAGAGGGCATACCTTCAGCAGCCAAGTGTGCCATTCACGGCTTTTTGGATTCGACCTTGAGTTCAAGTGTAACTTTCGTAATGATGATCGTCTAGTTAAGCTTTGGTGTCTAGACAGAGTAGAGATAGTTCTTTACTGGTTAATTCGGTTATGCTGACATTATATTGGCTTTCTTAATCATTTACATTAACTTCCTGGTAGAAAAACATTAAAACAAAAACCTTGAGCATAATTTAAAATGCTTACTTTAATATTAAAAATAAAGCATCTGAAAGCGTCCTGTATCTTTCACCCGAATACATACCTTGTATTTTTATATATATTTCATTCTATTTCTTGGTATATACTAAAAGTTACTGATTATTTCTCTAAATTAAATAAATTTTTGATATTTTCTTTTTGTTTGAAAACAAATCGAATATGCAATAGAAGTTTTTATTCAATTTTACTGCACGATTGATTAAAAATTACGAGGAATGAAAGTTTAGAATTCCTCCTTCCTCCAAAAACGTTCCAATATGAAATTTCAAGCGACTTAGATAGTGAAATTGAAAATTTATATAAGAAACAACGAATAACTTGTATGTGCGTTTCCTTCTATTTTTTAAATCTGGACTCCTGGGAGCAATACACTCGATTAGTTCCCTGTCTCATGAGATTATATATATATATATATACATATGCGATTTCGCAGCCCAAATTGATTGTCAAAATTTAAATTAGCCATAACTGAATTAACCAACAAAAATTTTGAAAAAAAAAGAATTATAAAGAATATTATTTTATTTTAAATAATTATTTGAAAGAGTAAGTAAATATTGAATTTGAAAAAAAAAATGATTTTAAAGAAATTAAATTTACCGAAGTTTTCATATTAAAAATATAAAATAAATAATATGGAATCCTCCTTTCGCAAGTAGAGAGTAATTATAATTTATATATTGTTAGAAAATGCCAACGCCATTTGCTTTTGAAAACCCGCTTTTTCTTGACAGGCACATTAAAAAAATAACTGAAAAGAAATAGTTTAGTTTATCTTTGAATGCACGCAAGAGGCGGATAGAGCCGATCGGAAATGCCGTTTCTTAAGGACGGAAACATTTTTCTAGCAAGATTTGTATGTCCTCGGTGTTATCAACAGTTGCCGGAAGGTCCGGAAGGCAGTCGTTTGTGTTGTTTATTATTATAACATTTTAACTCAATTTATCACCTCTAGAAATAAACTAATAGCACTGTTACCAAACGCAACGTTTCTTTTTTTCTTCATTGAACTTTAACTAAAAATCAAATGAAGTTTTATCTATAAAAATTATATGTGTGTGTTTGTATAATTAAGTGATAAAAATGAAAATTTTTAAATGTAAATGTTAAACAATATACATTTCTCTCCCCCGGGATTAAAACTCTTTTATATATAATTTTTATAACTTAAGCATTACTTTTGCATAAAATATTATATGAAAGCTTTTTATCGTCTGAAATGTCTTTTAATTAAAATTAGGTACCTTTTAAAAAAGTCGAAAGCTGATTTTTCCCATAAGAGATTTTTATTTGTTTATTTTAGTAGTTAATTTTTTTTTTCTCGCAAATGCAGAAATATATGAAATATTATCTTCATTAGAGCGATTGATTTAAGCTTAATTTTAAGTATGGTTAAATAATTACTTCATTATTAAGTCATTATAATAATTTATTAAAGTCCGATTAAAACATTAATCAAAGGACGTAATCAATAAAAGAAAAATTACAAAACAAATAAAGTAGTTGAAAGTATAAACAAACAAATATTTTGTTGATATTTTATTTATTTTTAAAACTTTGAAAAGTTGACAATATTCTTTCGTATGTCTTACATAATAAGTGTGAAGTATTATGTTGAGTTCGGCTCATTTATTTAGGAGGAGATGTGGAAAAACTATACATATATAGTCACAAAGATTTTTACTTATGTTCATTGGATTTACACATTAAATTTTATCAATGGTCCTTGATATGTGAAATTTCTCTCCAGATTTTATCGTGATTCAACCGTTTTTGTCAATTAACCTGTTAGCCCGTAGTACGAAATTTCTTCACTGTAAACTATTAATACGGATACACTTATTTAAAATTTCACGTTATTTGATCAAACTATGATAAAACATTTTGATTTTATTAAAGAAAATTAAATAGTTTGTGTTATACGAAATAAAAGTGGAAAGTGATGTCTAATGTAAGAATTTTGTTTTAGTCTTTTTCTTAACTTTAGCAAAAGAGCACGCGATTGAATGGCTTGATAGAAAAATGGAATTATTTGTATATCTCATCATAACAATAAAAGCACTATTACAGATTATGTATTAAGTAAAATTTTTTAAAATGTTAAAGACTGGAAAAAAATTGATTAGAAACGAGGTTGGTATTATCAAAAAGATAATATTTCTTAAATCTTAGTTTTAAGATGGTGTAAAATTTATTTTTGTATTATAATATTATCGGAAGATATATCTGAAAAGTTTTTTTTTGATTAACTTTCTGTTTTGAAAAATTGAGAGTCCTTCCAATATCTATTTAGAGTTGTATGCCGAATTTAATAAAGATCGTTTAAAACATTAAATTTATATACAAGACATACAAATAAAATTTCATCTTAATATATAAAAATGTATAGTTCAAGAAATTAATGTATCTGTATTAAATTCTCATCAATGAATTTCGGTAACTTGGGCAATAAGTACCCAAATGACAACACACTAGGTATTGATAAATAGGCTAATAGCATAGTGCTGGTTGTATTACGGATTAGTTTTGTATGTTGCAGGTTATATTCAGCATTAGTATTTAGCTGATGTTTTAATAGTTCTATCAAATTGACAGTAGCTTGAGATTGGTTTTATTTGTGGTTTATTGGTTTTTATTTGTTATTTTATTATCTTACTTATTTTGAAAATTAAAAAACAGCATAACCATAGCAACATTTATAAATGAAAAGATAGTCAAGTTTGTCAGAAATAAAGTATATTGATCGATTCACTTGTAATTTGCCATTTTTATTTTGGTTTGGCCGCTTTTGATGGTCATTAAAATTTTCAATTAAAGACTATCTTAGTTTAAATGATTTCTTCAAAAAATATTTTTAAGTTTCAAATTTTGATAATCTTACAACTCAAACTTTATCTTACCCATTCTGTTCGTTTTACTATGCATTCTCTAATTTTCTGTTGTCTCCCCTATAATTTAAACTTTAATTTTAAACTGAGATGATTAAACTTCAACTAACAAAAACTTTTATTTTGCTGAAAATATGAATCTAGGCAATATAATAGCTTAACATTAAAGTCTTCTGTGAATTATAATTTTTTTATAATTTGTGTAGTATAAAAAATTTTCAGAAATTTTTTATCAGAGAATAAAAAATTCTCCGATTTATCAAAAAATTCGGTTTCCCTTTTTAATTTGAAAAATATTTAAATGACGTAAATAATATATTATTTTGTTTCAGGGAACAAATGAATTTCTAAAAAAATTGTTTAAGTCTAAATTTTATACAGTGTTTAAGTCCTATGAATATTATTAAAATGGTCTTGACATTCCAATTTTTAAATAAAAAAAAAACTTGAATCTCCTGCCACAATTGTTTCGATTAATTCCGAATTTCTCGTGGGATTATCCTTAAAAGATACTCTAGCATTTTCATCTTACCAGTAAATTATAATAACAATATAAAAATATATGATCACTGATGTTTAGATAATGTTACTTAATTAAAAATTATAGTTCTTAATGGTATCTCCTAATTTTGAGTTATTATAAAATTAGGAAAGGTTTTCTCTTTTCTATAACATTTTTGCAAAAGATTTTAAATGAAAAAAAAAAGAGTTATTCACTATCTCTCTCGTTACATTTATCTATTTTTAGAAAGTCATTATTATAATTGCAGAGAATATATAGCCAGAAACTTTGTTTGACTTTATTGGAATTATTGCATTTTGACATATCCATCTAGAAGAAATATTAATTTTTTCATAAAATTTAGGATCATGCATTCCTGATGATAAGATTTCAACGTCTATGCCAGAGAACTGTAAGCAAGAAATTCGATTCCATTCATAACTTACCATATACACTGCCCTGGACACGTTCTATTTGTCGCTTGGAATCGGAGGGTTTCAGGCTTGAGACCAATTCCTTAGAACAATCGTCATGTAAGCAGATCTGGTGCACGCTAAATCCATCGAACTAAACATCGTCTCTCTGGTGTAGTGTGGAAGTTTGGAGAAGGGTGTACAAGCTCAGGTGTTGTCCTCGTCAAATGATCGCGGTTCAAAATTACGAGGTCCAGCCCAACCTAGCCCTAGTGTTACTTTAGAAAACGGGGCGTTAATATAACTAAACCAAACAAAAAATATCCCTCATTTTGCTTGAAAACGAAATGTCGATTAATTAAAAAGGTATATTAAACGTATATTAAAAACTATTTATAAAAAATGAGTTTACTATTTATTTAATTTACAAATACATTAACGTAAAGTATTTTACAAATTAACTTTATTTTCGTATCTGTTGCGCTTTCCATTATACATTTTACTCTTTGCCACCGTGTACATATCAAATATAACAATAGAACAACATTTTAATTCATATATTCGGATTCCAGCGCACATAATTTCCCGGTTGTTGATTACAAACAAAAATTTTCATGAAATTCTCTTTACAGATTTCAAATATAGCTTTAATAGTTTTAAAATTGCTTCTTCAATAACATATCTCATAGAACTTTTGAGTTGTTTCGGAAAATATATTTTTTAAAGAATAATACATTTATTTGAAATCTTTTACTCTTTTTACCTCCAGGTACGTCGATTTTATTACACGTTTTGCTAAATTATAAACTAATTTCGGTAAAAAAAATTTAAAATCAAAATATTTTTTTATATATAAACATGAATAAATATTTTATGGTTAGGAGAAATATTTTCTTCTTAAAGTTAGAAATTTTGAAAATACTTTATATGAATAAATTTAATAATTGCTTTTTTTATCATAAATCTTTTTATTTTAGGATAATAAGCATAACAATCTGGACTGAAAAATAATAGATGGAATCTGAAAGGACTATTGTCTTGTTATAGTCACTATTTCTAATGCGAAAATAAATTTAAAAAAAGCAGATCATAAGCTTATTTTTACCTAATAGCATGAGTTGGAATGTTAGCGTGAGTTTTGAACAGTAACTGGCACAAAATAAAGCTCTCAATTTTTTTTAAAAATTGTGACAAAACAAAATGTCTTCTTGTCAAATCGTCATTTCAAATTGTTAAGCACGATAAAATTTAAATATAAAATGTGATAGATTGACAGATTTCCATGATAACTTTTTCAAAACTCAAAATTCTTTATTGTTAAAAAGGGTTTAACCAAAGAATAAATAATAATTTCAATAAAAATTTCATAATTATATTATTAGGATATAAATAATTAAATAATGTTACAAGCATTAATAAAATTAAAGTCATTTACAAAGTTGTAATTTTAACACCTTCAAAAGTTGGACAAATTTTATAATTGTCTCAAAATGCGATATTAAAAGAGCGTATTAATATTTATAGTATAACACAGAAGAATTATGGAAATCAAAAATACAAATCAGCAACACTGAGAGTTGGTGAAATTGGAAGGAAGTGATTAATTATCACCAAAATTGAAAGTATTATGGAAATCGGCACTTCATATGTAATTATTGTTCTTCGCATAAAACCCTTTCAAGACTAAAATCAAAATTTTCAAATTTACATCAAAAAAATTTTCAAAAAATTCTGAACTGAACTGGTTCAATTATTTTGCTCCACAAAAGAGCTTCGTGAAAATGAAGCTTTATTATTCAAATTTTATGTATGAAATTATCCAAGGAATTTTGTATCATAAACAACTACTATTAGCAGTAAACGTCAATCAGATTTTTCGAAAAATACATGGTTATATTCCAAATTTCTTGACGAAAAATTTTGAATAATTAACGAAAAAGTAGAAAAAGCAATATTTTGATATTAAAATTAAAGAAAAATAATGTGTACCTCTCATTTTCTGAAAGCCCTCAAATATTTTATTAATTGGCATGAAATCTTTCGCAATAAGGATACAAGAATATAAATGAATTCTTACTATTCTTATAGAAGTTTACATCAGTTAGTAGAAGTCTCTTATAAATTTTGTGTAAAATTAGAACGGAGAAGCACAGTAAAATGTCTTTTTCATGTAAGATCATGTACATGTACATGTAATCTTCATGTAAGATTACGCACGAAATAATTTATGCAAATGAACTTTACGAACTGAAAAATTCATGCCTGATATTTGTTTTAAAGAAAAATTTATGGAATTCAAACTCTATTCTTTAAGTTTTGTTATTTAAAAATGCCACAGAAATTATTGATGCGCAGAAATATAGCAGACAATTTTTTCTTAACTTTCGTTTACATTCATGTAACCATGTTGTAGTCAATAGACGAAACGCTGCATATCGATACGGTTGCGAAGCTCGTATAGATCAGTAAAAAGTTCAGAATGGTAATTCGTAAGAAAAAAAATAAAATAGCGTGCAAGTAAAGTAAGATAATTTGTTCAAAAATTGCAACATTTAAAACACGGAATGTGGAATTCTTTTCTTTTTAAACAGTCTCATTTCCAGTCTTGTTTTAAAGAATTCCATGATATTTTCTTAGAATAAGCGGCCTAGACAAAAGGATGTTAATGTTTCCTTAATATTCAAATAATTGTGGTGTAGTTAATAAACTGCTGATATAGTTGACCATATTTTGTTGTATAGCACTTATTTTTGTTCAAAACTCAAAGGCTTTTTTTTAAATTGTTGTTGAAGTGATCACTTTAATCCTTAATGGCATTTCGGCAGTAAAACAAAACAGGGAAAGAATAACAACTTTGCGAAGATGCGGATAAAAGTTCTTAAAATACTTTTGTTTTTCTCATTTGATTAATGTTGTAAATGGGCAGCGGATGTAGACATTAAAGAACTCTTTTTTTATTTCTAGTATTTTGTGAGTTTCTCATCATAATTTAGATAAATTTAAGTATGGACTTTTTACGTTGTATTATTTTATGTAAAACAAAATATATAGTTTATTACTGTGACATATAAATATGCATACTGTAAAGACATTTTTTCGTACTTTCCCATTTGTAATGATTAAAAAAAAGCTTCGGTGATGACTTAAAATAAAGTTTCCGAAAATAATGAGTTAAACTCTGAAAAATATATGAAATATTTTTGAAGAAATATTACATATATAAAACATAAATAGAAATTTAAGGAATTATGCCATTTATGAGAGTGAAGAAAATTTCCTTTCACATTTCGAAAATAATGGTAATTTAAGATAATGCAAAAAGATAATGGTAATCATGTGTTGGGTAATGCAACTCATTTTTATAAATGAGAAAAAAGAAAATTTGGAAAAAATTATTTAATTCAGATTGGCAACTTCAGTTGTGAACGAATGCGTTGAAATGCTTGGAATACTTTGTTGTTTGTCTGAACGAAATTTTATCAAAAAAATTGACTTTAATATCTTTTATAAGATAATTTTTTTGCCTTTAATTAGGTACATGATATTCCTATAAATGACATTGCAATATCTAACTTCAAATTACAAACCAAACAGTGATATTTTCTATTTTTTTGCCATCTATAAACGTAATGTCTTCTATAAACGTATTACTTTAAATAAATTTTAAATAAATCATCTGATATTCAAAATAATAGAAATTTCATCATTTTATAGAAAATAGCTAAAAAAAGTAAAAAAAAGAGAATAAATTCAATAATGTATCGTCTGTTTTTAACTCTTTTAATTCATTAATAACTTTATTCGATAACAATTTTTGTAATTATATAATTTTGAATTTTCGGGCAATGTAGCTGTAATTTATCCGAAGAAATGCACTCATCAGTTTTATAACACTTAATTTTATCATAATAATCACATTTAAAAAAATTTATTTCTAATATAAGAAAATTTAAAATGCAAAGTTAAGATTTTCGACTTGTGCAGAGTTATAAAAGCAAGCGAATACCTTTATATTCCAAATATCCTATTCAGAAGACTGTATAAGACTGATAACAATGGGATTTCATAAACCATTCATGATATTTGAAGCTCCTTTATTGGCATTGTGGCTGTAACAGCTGCGAAGTAATGACATAGAATAGATATTTCCTTTAAATTATTATTCTATATAAACATTGAAATACCTGAAAAAAATGAAAACAATTAAGATTTAATTAGTATTAAAATTACTCAAAAATAAAATATTTAAAATGGATGATGGTTTATATTGAACATTTACATAAATCAATGAGCCGTTTTCATTAAAACAAAAAAATTTCTATTAGGGTTCGAAAATTTCGTATATTAATTATAAAAGAGAACATTCTGTGAAATAATGAATATTATATGAATTATAAATGAATATTAAAAATAAAAATATTTTCATTCAATTACAAGCATGACGAAATATTATACTAAAATTTTAATTTTAATAAAAGGTTTTATTGAGCAAATTCTATGAAATGAACGGAAGCGAGAAATCTTTTTGGAGAAGTGGTAAAATAAAAACAAATTAATAACTATGAAAAATAACAGGTTTTTTTTTGCAAATTGTCATAACAATATTCATTTCACGATTCAAACTTAGTGAAAGATTTAAACGAGCACAATTAAACAGAATACCTATTTGACTGTGGTTAATTAAAAATCATAACATTTAAAATATTGACAATCTTTTACACTTAAATCTATTTATTTCAGGCGTTGATAAAATATCATGACTGTGCTAAAATCTCCATTTCTTGTTAATACATATACATAAATAGATAGGTATATGTAAAACATTTTTTTGGAAGAAATAGTTATGAATTCTTTAGCGATTTTTATGTTTCATAATTTTAAGGAAAGAGACACATTTTCATATACTAATCAAAGTTTTTTTTGTCCAAGCCTTGGGGAAGATCGGCATCGTACCGAATAGGAAGGCCCAAAGAAGAATAAAGTGAAAGAGAAAGTATTCAGAACTTATATAGTTTTAGAAATGATTATATCAGCATAACATTTCTGTTTCGAGGAAAAATAATAGTACGCGCAATTCAGGTTAAAATTATAGTGAAGTCGTTGTTCAAATGATTACGAAATTATTTTTAGAACGTTCCTAATTTGAAAATATTACACAATAAGTGCTCTTATAATTTGTATATATTTATATATATATATATAAATAAAAGAGAGAAAGTGATATTATTCACCTCAAAGCTATATTTAAAAAATATTAATTAGCATTTTAATTAATAAAATTATTCCAATTTTTTATTAACAAATCCAATTTTTTATGTTTTTTAACCGTAACATCTGATAATATTTCACAATATTTTAAAATTAAAAAAAAATGGCCTTTTTAAGGACATGAATAAGAATAAAATGAAACCTTCTTTGAACGTATTGGTCATTATAAACCATTCTATCAAACAATTTATATATTTCTTCTAACTATTCAAATATGTCCAATTTCTAATTGCAAGATTTCTTTTCTTTGAGAAATAGTTCGTTTACATTCCAAGTCGAACTTTTGCTGTAACTTTTAAACGTGTATGCAACTGAAATAACCTTCAGACAACTAAGACATTGCGGTTTCGCTTTTAAATTATTGACGTTCAATCACGCAATTAGAGATTTCAATCTTTAGTCCTCCTTTGTTCTCACACGTTTGAAGAAACGAATTATAAATATAAACTCCTCCTTTTAAACACAGTTTGCCCATGCTTGAAGTTAAAAGTTTAAGCGAGTGTTATTTTCTAATGCTTATATAACACCGAGCCAAATAATTCCATTTTGTATCGAATCAGTTTGGCAAGTGCACAGTAGTTTTACTTAAAACGTTGCATATGTTTGTGTCAAAAAATAGATACGAGGCCATCTTTTCGAGATCCAATAATAGAAAAATAACGGGACCATCGCTCAGAATAAAATCTTTAAAGCGTATACGATTCCTTTATGGTTAGGCAAATAGATCGCTCTTAGTAATGAAAAAATGCAATTCTAAATCTTTGTTCCATTTAATTTTTAAAAAAAATAAAAATATGGAAAGATTTAAAGAAAAGAATGGAAAGAAATTTTATAACCAAAAGTCCCGCTTTCAATACATTTAAATTATTTTTGTTTATTCTTAATAAACTTTTGCAAAAAAACGTTTTGACAAGTTTTTTACAAAACTTTTTTCAGAATATTAAAGATTGTAAGGATTTAATCTTAAGATTCCTTTATCTGGGAAATATTGAGGAAAAATGGGAAAAGATATAGACTTTAATTTCAATATCCGAAGCGATAACTGCCTTATACTTCGAAAATTTTGATTTTGCAACATAGATCTTCCTCTATTATGAATGATTCAATGTCCCCTTTTGCTCAAGGCACACAGAAATGGACAGAAGGATAGAAACCACTAAATAAGATAATCATAGCCTCGAGAGCAGTGATCATTACCATTGTCATTGAATAGCTAATTTCTCTCAACACTAGCCAATCCTTAATGTTGATTCAAAATTATTTGCTGACCCATAACTACCCAATTAGTTTTAGTTGTATATAACCCTTTTTAAAGCAACACTAGGGCTATATCGGGACGGACCTCGTACTTTTAAACTGCGGTCAGACGACGAGGATGACACCTGAGCTGGCACCCCTTTGTCCAAAATTCCACACCAAACCAGCTAGAGGACGGATTTAACGCCACACCAGCCTCGAGGGATTTAACATGCACCATACCCGTTTACACGATGGTTCTTTGGTGGAATCGGGTCTCGACCAGAACTACCCAAACCATCCTAATACGATGGAACTGGAGGATGTAATGAGATTGGCTGTATATTCTGTTGCAGAATTAAATTGATTTAAAAATATCAGCATTTCCATTTAGATAATCTAAAAATGCCCATCGTTTAATAATTTTCTAAAACTTTATTTGCGCAGTCTAAAAGTGCGAACTCAAAATGCAAGTTGTATTTGAAATCAATGTATTAAGTAGTTTTCTTCATGCATTTTGATATTGTTCCTATATAGGTTAAAAAGTTGATTTTATTTTTGCTAATTCCTTTATAACTAACTTCCTTATGCAAAAAATGTATTTGGTTGTTTGGATTTATTAGATATCTGTTTAGAAGTTATAAAATTATAACCATAAATGAGATGTTAAATTCCAAAGAATAAGTCTTCTATAGTAAAATTTCATTTAAAATTGATTTATTACAATTTCTTTTCAATACTCCAGATACTATTGTCAGTACTCTAAATGTTTATTCCATGTCAAATAATTAATTTTTGTATTATGGAGATTTATATATAAAATATTTAATATAGATAAAGCATTTTCATCATAAATATTTATAGTAATTAAGTAAAAAAATTGAAATATATCAGTGGGAGACGATCGAGTTTAAAAAGCATGCTATAACAATTTATATCCATAAATAGTTTTTATTTGTATGTAACAAATCGAGAAAAATCTTATATTTTTGAAATTTGCTCCACATTTCTTATTAATATATTCTGTCAGAGAAAGTAAATATTTCAAATCGATATGCAAGCGTAATACCATTTAAATATTTAAGCTTTGGGAAAATATAGTGTTGAAGGAGAGATCGTTATTAATTTTCATATTTGGGTAAAAATATCCCATTATAATTTTGTCTTTCTTTATAGCTTACTTTTACTATAATGAAAACATTCCATGTTTTTTCATCTCATTTTCATCGTATTATTCCTTGATATAGGAAAGAATATTTAACTAATAAATATCCTCAATAGAGAGTAAAAAATAATTCTGGTAACACAAATGATTTTAGTAAACTGGGGTAAATCAAATAATTAATGGAATGTTAGGTAAAATTTATTATATGAAACTTATGTTTTAAGTTCTTGCTTCAGAGATCAGTTTTAATATCCTTATTTTAAAAATAAAATTATTCATGAAAATGCTTTTCCTTCGATTATGTTTAAATTCGGTTTACCCATTGTATTCAAGGACACTTGAAAAATAAAAGTATATTTCAATTTAATACTAATTACAATATTCGATTCTAAATAAAATATATTAATTTAATTAAATTTTAGCTACAAATCTGTAAATGTTTAATTTGGTATTTACTTAAAAATTTATGAGAAAATTAAAAGCAATGATTGATTGCATACTTTGTTCCCTAAATATAAAAAAAATATAAAGTGTTCATAACATAAAGTAATAACAGTTATTATCGAAGTTATTACTACTGTTATTATCTTGATACCTGAAGACTGAGTTCCGCTCAGCAGTTTTTTTTTTATCATGTGAGAACATGATTTTGTTTTGGTTAGGGGGTTTTGAAGCTCGAAATCGCGCAGGCAATGAATAAAGCATAAATGGCAATTTCCATAATCATCTTTTAATCGCATATATTTTTTTACCTGCTTTTACCAGTATTGTATTATTATTATTATTATGTGTGCTTCTTTGAAAGCAGATGCGTTTTTAAAAGGTTGACCTGCTTTTACCAGTATTGCTTTATTATTACGTATGCTTCTTTGACAGCAGATGCGTTTTTAAAAGGTTGAGATAGAACTATGATACCATAGCTGTTATTTCATTTCAAAATCGGTCGAGCTCCAAACTTTGTTTGCCAGCTAAAAAAACTGAAAATGAAAGTTTTAAAATATATATATATATATATATATATATATATATATATATATATATATATATATAGAGAGAGAGAGAGAGAGAGAGAGAGAGAAGGATAGATATAGACGCCGATAGAAAAGTCTCGTGATTATTTCAAACCGATTTAAATTTGTTAATTACTTAAATTATGACAAATAATAACTTAAAATATAATACTATTTTTACATGATAACTTGAAATATATTTGCAATCGTATATTTCATTTTAATTTATTATTATTTTGTAAAATAATAAATACAATCCTATTCTATGGCTCGTTTAAAGCTATGAGCGAAATCTAATTCAATTGCAAACGCGGGATCGAACATGTGAAAAATGACGGTTTTGTCAAAATTATTATGCAAAATTCGATGAAACACATAAAACGCTATCCTGTTATTATTGTTTCAATTTATTTTATTTTATAAATATTGCAGTATAGTACTTACTTCCTTATAAATATACATCATAATAAACCCTTATATCGCAATTTATGAAAGACTTTCAATGCTTTGGATTATCTATGTGTTTTTTTAGGTTTCATACAATTAATGAGGATATTTATTTATTTATAAAAGGATACTTATTATTCAATAAGGAAAGAATTATTGATGAGAAAGTGGTCGATTCACCGAAGCATATTCATGGTTTGATGAAACAATAATGTCAACATCTAAAATGAATCATTGGCATCCTTTCGCATAATATGCAGCTGCCAAGACCATTATTGTTTTCTCGGATGCGGTCTCTCGTTGGCGAGCGCTCAAACACTCAAAGGAATGAATCCATGAAAATAAAAATAGAGCACAATTAAAATGCTTGCTATATATACAAACGAGAGATGTGATGCTTTAACTCCTGAATTGAATTTTAGCGTGCTTCTTGCTTTCTTTTGTTTCATTCTGATTGTCTGAGGAGGGTCAAGGACTTTTATAGTTTTTGATATCGTTAGTTTTCTAAGCTCGCACAGTATCTGCAAATTGCATCATACCGCATGATGAAAAAATCGTTCTATAGCGGTAATATTGACCTACCAAATTTGTCATGCGGTTAATTTTGGGTAGTAAATACTTACTAAAAAAGATTTCCAATTTTAAATTAGATTTTTAGTTAAAAATCAAACAAAATTTAATATCTTCTCTCAATAATTTCGAAGTATATTGTTACACAAAAATATTTTTACACCCTTCAAAAAATTGTTTTTTTTTAGTTATATCATTTTTTTAATGAATCGGTTTTCTTAATTATTTATCAAAAATATTTTTAAGCATACTTTAAAATAAATACTTTTCATTGTTTTAGCTACTGAGTTTACACTCATTTTCGAGTATTTGCTTATATTTACGTCCTCTACCATAGATTGGCAAAATATGCCAACTTGATGATTGGCAGATCTGTGTTGACGACCTTGGTATAATCTAAAGTCACCACGTAAATCCCCCATTTTGGCGTTGGCATTTGAAATTTGCAAAAGTAAACCTGATCGACACTCATTTTCGAGTACTTGCTTATCTTTACGTCCTCTACCATAGATTGGCAAAATATGCCAACTTGATGATTGGCAGATCTGTGTTGACGACCTTGGTATAATCTAAAGTCACCACGTAAATCCCCCATTTTGGCGTTGGCATTTGAAATTTGCAAAAGTAAACCTGATCGACACTCATTTTCGAGTATTTGCTTATCTTTACGCCCTCTACTATAGATTGGCAAAATATGCCAACTTGGCGATTGGCAGATCTGTGATGACGACCTTGGTGTAATCTAAAGCCGCCAAGAAAATCCACCATTTTGGCGTTGTCATTTGAAATTTGCCAAGTAAACCTGAGAATGTAACCATCTTGGCGTCTTCAGTAGTTATAATGGAGACAATATTGACAATCTTGGCATTATCTGAAAATCATTGAGTAAACTTGGACTATAAAAACAAACAAGCACCCATTTGCGCTTTTGGGACGATATCAATATATTTTTTAGTGTGTGCATCATGGTTGCTGTGTAATTAATGGCAAATTAAAAAATTGTATATAAAGAGAAACAAATCAATCTATCGTTACTATATAATTAAATATAGAAAGAAAAACATTGTTAGACCTATGATGTTTCGGATTGGAGATTCGAATCTTCTTTAATTGTTTTTGATGATTTATTAATTTTTTTTCACCACAAACACCAGAGAATTACATCATTAATAACTTTTTAGTGATGGAGGAAGTTTATTTTACAGTTAGTTTAAAAATGTTTCCGTTCTTATATTTTTTTTTTTGTACGGAATGATTAATGTCTTTATCACGTTTTGTCAAAAATTAGTTTAAATAAACAATTCAGATAACTCGTATTTGGTTTTTTTATGTGATAACACATAATTTTTTTTAATGGAAATTGCTTTAAATTGTCTGATCAGCGACGAAAAAAAAACTTCTTTGGAAGAATTCAACTTGGTAATAAAAAAATTCCTTGGAAGCTTGTAGTTCAATTAATTATACATACCTACGTCATTTTATTCTTGTCATTTAATATTTTCAATTTATTTTTCTACCTCAGCTTCCATTGCTGTCCTTTTCCAACGAGTTAGGAATTTTAAATAACCATAATTAAAAGATTTTATTTGTTTGTTAAATATATTTATTCATTTCTAAGTATTTTTTTAAATTTTGTATTCCAATATATTTTTTTCTTTTTTAATTATCTTCAGTTCTGTAATTGCGTTTCTTCTGATATTATTTTGTATTCATTCTCAGAATCTTGTGAATGGTTTAGGAATCATTGATTTAAATACGCTTTACTTTTTATCCTCAGTTTTATTAATTGTTATATTAATTTTATTAATCCAGTTTTATTAATTTTTGTATATTCTGGTCCTAGGAAGTGATAACTGGTCAATAATCAATCCTCTTATAATAGCTGCTTTAATTTCATATTTCAGTCCATTTTTAGCTTATGATCAAGTTCTATATATAATTTTAGGAAGCGATATATATTTCATTGATTTCACAGATAAAAAAAAATCAAATAAAAAGTTTGTGACAAATAATATTTATTATTAGTTAATAATTTTCTTTCTCACAAATATATACATTTAATTATTATGATAAATTATAAGGAAACTCCAAACTTCAAACAAATAAAATATTTGTAATTATTATTTTACAGAATTTATCTAGAGAAATATGACATAATCAACTAAATGAATAATTAATATTACAACATATAAATCAAACTCGATTTATTTAATATTATTTATTAACGACATTAATAATTAAATGTAAACATAATAATCAATTAAACGCATAATTAATATTGCAACATATAAATCAAACTCAATTTATTTATTAATGATTTTTACAATTAAACGTAAACGTATTATATAGTCCTAATAATTAAAAAAAATATCACATTTGTAATTTTTTACGTACTTATTTGGCAACCAGGCGTATCTAATCCATCTGCCTCTAAGTTTAGGAGTATTAGGAGGAGTTCAGAAGTATCAGGACTATTTTGCCCAAAATCGGTCTCTGATTATTTGTAGCAAATCTGAGAATACTAATATTTTCAACTCTTTCATATTACGTTTTGTGCTTAACTTTATGATATAGCGAAGTGAAAAAATATAGTTTGAACTTATTTCGTTGGCTGATTGGATACCAAAATTTGAAGCAAATCTATGATCTTGATATAAAACCGCATTGCAACTTACATTTATATTGCTTGTAGTTTTAATAATCGTATTCATATGAACGTCAACGCACCAACAAACAAATAACTATTTCATTTTAAAATTTCGCTTAACATTTATTGCAATTCTACAGTTTTACTGGTAAAAGGCATATTAACTCCCGATGATCTCACTCCTGGCCTTCTTCTATTATCGTGCTCACGGTGGGATGAAGTTCCCAAATTATTATATTCCGACTAATGCCGGAGTTAGGCATTTTGTGACCCTAGGCAAAGTACATTATGAGACCCTTCTTTTAATAAGTTTGGTCAAAAATTAATGGTGTAACTAATTTTTTATATTTTAACTTAATAACATTTTAATTATTTTTATTTCTGTAACTTAGTGGAAGCACTCATTTTTTTATTATTTATTATGACTCACAACTGCATGGCATTCATGTTTATTCGCAACATTATTTAAAAAAACGCTCTGTGTTTTTAAATACTATATAAAATATTTATAAATAAAGAAACTTTTAATTACAAAAGGGGAAAATTTAATAACAAAATAAAGGCTTAACAACAGACAGAAGATAGCCAGACATAATAGACAAAGTGTTAATAAAGTTATGACATTACTTGAAAATTCAATGTATTTGTAATAAATTTATTTATTTCGAAATAAGGCAAAGAAAAATCTTTTTAATCAGTCTGTCTCTGGGCTCCCTCTGCCTGGCACCCTATTTAGAAACCCACCACTGATTCCGACTTGTGAAACTTTGAAATGAGAGACTTCACTAAAATCTCGAAATTTCCAAAAACTTCTTATTATTTCCAATATTTGTTTTCCTCGAATACTTTGTATTCAGAGTTAAAAATACCTTCTCATAAGAAACCAATTATATTTTAGAAGCCCCTTATTAATTCTTAGAAATTTGAGATTCAAGTAGTAATACATTTAGTTTTCTAAATGTTATAAATATAGTATAACTTATTAAATTATACTATTTTAAATGTTAATTTTAAAAAAATCTGTTTTAAGCAGAATAATTTTTGAAAATTTAATATATATTTTACTGGGCCATACATTTTAACAAAACTATGCCAAACAGTAAATGCTATTGTCAATTTAAAATAATATTAGAAGTTTATAGTTATATAAAATAATCGATTGTTTTATCACAATCATACTAAGCAACGGATGGGAACTGCAATTTATGGGTAACATTGTTTTTTTTTATTGCTACTATTGAGACGTTTCTTTTTTTGTTGGCTACCCTTTTGTCGAAAACTAAATGTAAAATATACAATAATAAGAAAAAGATTTATATATTCATAAAAAAATTGTAACTTAATTTTTATTTTATCAAACTTTGATTTTTGAATCTAGATCTGAATATTTTTAGTAAAATGTTTATGAATATAAATAAAGTTTTTTTTTGTCGTCAGTAACGATATTGTAGATAGATTAAAGACTTTTTTAGATAATGAATTATTTTAAATTTTTAATTTGAATAAATTATAATTAATGAAGTTTTTTTAATGATCCCACCTTTTGAAAAGAATGTAATTAGATAGTTCCATTGTGTAGATAGGAAATAATTGCTTAAACTAAATCGCTATAACTTTTCAGCTTTTATTTATTTTCATTGGTAAATCATACAATGCAATGTTTTTCTTTTAAATACAAATAAAAGAATAAATCCTTTTCAGAAGAAAATTTTTTCTCATTTTGAAATTTATAAAATTTACGCTAGAAAAGCTTATAATGTTGTTTATGCTTACTAATCACTATCTCTCAAATATTTTGAAAGAAAAATATTTGAAGTTGTTTTCTGTTGTCGTAATTCCACATCTGCTCGACGAAATATTGTTCAATTTTCAAACAAAGTACGTCATTAAATTGTTTATTTCAGTTTAACAAGATTATGTTTGTTTCAGTTTTGATTTAAGGCTGACAATCTTAGGGGTATTCATTAGTATTTTGCTGAACAAAGGCGCTTGTTTACATTATATAGGAAATTCACAGAAGTAGCTCATTTTAAGGAGAAAATAAACCTTTTAATCGTATTACGTGCTCGCTTGTAAATTTTATCCTATTGTCCTTTTGAGTATTTCAACATGCATTATTCATTTTAACTGTACATTATTCATTTTAATGATAATTATATTTGATATTCTCACATTGGGATAATCTAAACATGTATTGCTTATTATACATTTCAATTAGTTTATTAGTTATTTTTTTCGATATATAGTTTTATCTATCAGATTTTACAGTTAACTGTTTATTTGATTCCATGAATTAATTTGAAACTATTTCTTTTGGAAAATTTTTAGGAATTTTATTCGACTTTCTCAAAACAATTAATAAATAAAAAATATCAATAATTATTAATTTATTTTCAATTTTTAATAATTTTATTCGATATTAATATCTTTAGAATTAATAATTTTTCAAATTATTTAAATAAAATATTTTTTCTCGACATAATTATTAATATCAATAGAATTAATAAAGCAGACAATAGCGTAATATATGAAAAATTTCCATTTTTTTATGGAAGTATCGCAATTGTTAAAAATCAAAATGGTTATTCATTTATAGAATATTTATATTTATTTATATATCATTTATATTATATTAATTTTATTTATTAACTTTTATTTCCCCTTTTTAATGCATTTTTTATATTTTTCATTTTAAGAAGAATAGGTCAGGATTATAAAACATTGTTAAGATTTTTAACAGCGAATTGCCACTGATGCCATAAGAAATTTTCCAGATTTAAAAATATAGCCTGGCATTACCAGCCAACTTCCACGTCTTTCTTATAAATAAAAATAATTAGTTTTAGAACTAGACTTTTACTACTTTTCATTATATACTGTCTGTAATTAAATATCTAACCAAACAATAAAGGTTTGAATTTCATCGAAACAACTATGTTGAAAAATTATGCAAAAAATTCTTACAATTCAGAAAAAATATTAGAAAGCAACTACATAGTACCATCAAAAAGAATTTTTAAATTGTTTAAAAATATGTTTTGAGTAAAGATCGTTTCGAAAGTTATCGTTTAGAAAAGCTAAATTCTAGATTAATTTGTAATTAATTAAAGTTTTAAATGAAATTTAAAACAGATCGTTTTGAAGTGGTGCACTTTTCCATCCTCCAAAGTATGCATGCGCCAAATTTAATAGCTATAAGTTTATCAGTCTGTCTTGTAGAGTGTTAACACACACACACACACACACACACACACACACACACACACACACACACACACACACACACACACACACACACACACACACACACACACACACACACACACACACACACACACACACACACACACACACACACACACACACACACACACACACACACACACACACACACACACACACACACACACCTCAAAATATATCTGTCTGTGATCTTTAGAGCAGCAACATATACATAAGCACGCACACAGAGAGAGATGCATCTTCTCCTTCATTATTAATAATGTTTGAATGTTCTGTTTCTTTGTTATTAATAATGTTTCTTTCAAAGCCTCATTCAGAAAACTTTTATTTTCTTATCCTGAAATGAAATTTTATGGTTCTTATGTTATGATAAGAAAGAGCCAGTTTATATTTTTAATAAAAGAAAAACATCCACATTGATGTGAGGACTGCAGTTAAAATAGCGGGTTTGTCAACTTGTCAAAATGAAATAACAGGGCCATAAATCATTCTTCCACTTCTTTAGTTCCAAGAAAAAATGCGATGGGCTAAATTAGGAAAGAAATATATACCACAGCATTTAAATCCTTCTATTTTGATGCTTTGCTTTCTAGCTAGTATTATAGCTTTAAATCTTTTTCTTTTTCTGACCTAAAAAAACTAAGTGAAGTGAACTATTCCAAAACATTTGGAAGGACCTTTTCTGCTCTTCTCATTACTTTAATGACTTCATTTTTGAAAGGCAGGAAAGTGCTGACAAGTATTCGTATTTTCTTTATGCTTTTAATAATCAATAGTACGCACACTTTTAAATGGCTTCCGTTGCTTCTTCAAGTTGTTAATGGCATTTAATACACACGAAATTAATGGGAAAGTGCTTGTGACTTCCGGCCATAATGGCATCACGCAAATTTAACTATAAGGTACTATAATTAAGTTTTATATATTTTTTCTTTCATTATATTTTTCCCTTTCATCAGTTTTCCTAGTGTATGACCCACTTTTTCTTTTCTTACCTTGATACTATTAAGATTAAAGTATCGACACTGCAAAATTTAAAAAAAAAAATGTTTAAATATTTGATGATGGAGTTAAGAAATTAAGTGTTTTTATCTAGCAAATATCTGGCATTTAAAAAAATGCCACGCATTTTTATGTATGTGTTTTTATATGAATTTTATAGCTGATTGCATTATTAGTTTAACATTTACTTCAAAATTTTGTTATAAATAAACAGAAATCACTTTAAATTGCCTCTTGAATTATTTTTTAAAAACAGACACAAGTTACAAAATAAGTCCATGTTAATTTTTAGATCATTTTATTTCGTTAAAAATAATTAGAGAAGTTTGGCAAAAGTTCTTAAGATCTCGCTTTGTTTACTGAGATTCTCTATCTCGACAACTGCTTCGCATCTGCCTTTTCCTTTACCGATATCTCTCTTTATACGGAATATCACGTCCGAACGTAATGTGAGGTCCGAATAACCTCACGGACTACACGACAGGTCTGTCTATTTCATTAATGATGCCATTCGGGAAGCATCGTAGGAAGTCGAAAGAGGTGTCTGGACTTATCTCCTCATCCCCTTCAGACGGAGTCATGTGGATGTTCCACAGCATCACTGCATGGGAGACCCCCCTTATGCTTTTCGGAGGAAAATAATCGATCCGGCTGCTGTGCCTCGCAAAAAGATTCTGGCCGACCTCCAGATGACTGAGATGCATACTCTCTTTCCCTCCCTCTGGGATGTTGAAAAGTGCAAGGAGTTGACGAAGAAAAAAAAAAGGGTAGATGAGGAATCCGAAGAATTTCGATGAAGAAATAGGGACGATATTCGAGAAGTTTCTTTACACTTCCAGAAAGTAAAAATAAAACAACTAAGATAAATGCCTCCCTTAGATACATTTACAAAAACTTTTTTAGATCTATTTTTTTTTTATAAAAAATCAAAAATAACTACTTCTCTATCAGTCCTCTAGGAAGTCACAAAATATATATTCATTAAGCGAATTAGTCAACCAAACTATGCAGCATAGTTGGAACAGTGTTTACTATACAGGGTGATAATTATATGACCTTGAGTGGAATCGATACAATTCTCGTACCGCTTTGGAGTTCAGACGATCTAGCAGACTGTGAGTTATTTGTACTTATTTCACGCGTACACATAATTGTATCGCAGAATTCAAATAATTATTATTTAAATTGTTAGTTTTGTCTATAATTATTCTTAGCATGAAACATACAGTGAATTTGAATTAAAATATCTATATTAATAAAAAGCTAATCCAAATGTCACAGTAATCGCTCTTATTAGTCGCCTTTAGGGACCAGTCGGTACACCGGCGATATTGGCTTCACTTAATTCTTGTTAAATCCTTCAAATATAACTTCATGTCTATGATTTCCCCATATTGACAGGCATTGAAACTGTGTTATTTTAATTGTTCTATATGTGCTTTTTTCATGGAGTACAAGAACTTTACTAATGGATTTACTACCATTAAATAAAAATGTAAACATCTAATTAGTCTATCTAAATTTATAATTAATTCTAATCTTAATCTATCCAAATTTACAAAATAAATATGTGATTAAACTAGTCACCCCAGGCAATCAGCTGATTCGCAAGAAATCTCAGATGTATCTTTTTTTATAACTTTATGCTTATGTTTTCGTAAATAAAGCTACGCTATTAAATTGTCTTAGTTAAACCTTGTTTATATACAGAGCTATTAAAAACGTAAATGTCCGGTTAATCTATCATCTAAATTTTGCGATATTATAACTTCAGTTTTTTTTTTAATTTGTCTTTCAATTACACATATACTAAGCAGAATTCTTCTTTTATTGATAAAAATCAGAAAAAAAAGAAGTTATTTTTAAAAACTCAGAAAAAGGTCGCACAGTTATTAAATTGCTTTTATTGAAATTTTTTTTAAATTTTGAAGAAATGTTAATTATTTTTGATGAAATGATTTTTTTAGAAGTTATCACGGAAAAGCGCCAGAATTCAACTTAATTTTTAATTAATTAAAATTTTAAGAAATTCCTTCAGTTGTGCGAATTTCTACCCGCCGAGGTATAAAAAGATCAAACGGTCTGACTTTCAGAACACCAACACACCCACCTACACTCATAAACGAGTGGACACACACCCACATCTATCTTTATTAATAATTATACATTGTTGAAAGGTAATAGTCATATATAAACAAATGGCTATATGAAAATTTCAGATTGCTTCATTGTATGTTTCTCCATTCAACCCTTCACTAATTATTAGAGCTGCAAGATATTCGAATATGCTTTTGCTACAATGTTATTTAAGAAAGCTCGCCATGTCACTTAAAACTTCATAAATACAGAGGAATAGGGATTTAAAAGAAATTGTATGTCAAATAGGAAGCATAATCGAGATCTAAATTAGACTTAATTTTCTTCAGGAGGTAATCTACTTATGTCTTATCTAGGAAAACTAATGGACATATCTGCCTAAATCTGAAAAAATGGTTTTGCATTATCTTAAAATATTAAAAAATACCTTTTTAATTATATCAATTTCATTTTGTACATTTTTTTCTTTTTAATTAATTTTTGAACCAAACTATGTTCAAAAATTAATAACCTCGTACCAAACTGTAACCTTGTACCACAATTATTTAAGATCAAAATACTTTACCTTAAATGATTTCAATTTAAAGTAATTTATATCTTTGAATTGAAAATATTTTTACTTACAATGTCAAATTCTGTAAAGCATTTTACTCTGAAACAACTTTTAGATTGTACCCATATCTGAAAAAAATAAATGTTATAAGAAATTTTTTTTATAGTCAATGCAGGACTTGAACTATAAGCTCCAATAGCTAAATAACAAAACTTTTAACATTATAACTTGGTTAGTACGGAAGCAAGAACTTATAATATGATCGAAAATAAGGAAATTTAGAATATATTATACAAAAATTGATGCATCTCAGTTAGAAAGAAGTTAATTTTTAAAAAATGGCATTACCAGTTCTGTTTTTAAGGTTTTGTTTTTAAAAATATTCCTGTTTGATACAGCAATAAAATATTTTGTGCCTGGCGTGTTGTTATTGAGCCATTATTGATGTAATTTTGTAAATAAGTGCTATTATGAAAGTTCAAAACATGATTTCATTGAAATTTCCTTGAAATGGTTAGAACTTTTGTTGTTATGGTGACTAGAAATTGTAGACGTAGAAGCCAATTTAAAATTTTCCACTTTCCGCAAATAAATATTGATTTTATTTTATAATACAAATTTCAGAATTTCTAAAAAACGGGTAATTCTGAAGGACATGTTCATAACTTAATATATATTACAGATTTAATGATGAATATATTATGACTTTTAAATAACCCAAACAATTTCATATTCTGTTAATGCATTTGTAAGGATATATAATTTAGTTTTACATTCAGCTATTGACTACAATTCCGTTAGTTACTAAAATTAAAATAATTTTTATTGATCTGTCAAAATTTACTTCCTATAATTTTCCTTCATGAAATTCTGAAAATCACTTAATGAGTATTATTTCCAAATGTACTCATTATTTTATTCGATTCCAATTTAGTCAAACTAATTTATAAAATCTGCTTGATTAAACTGTAATTTAAAATGGAGAAATCTTTATTGTTCTCCGTAGAATTTTAAAGCCAGTTTCGAAAAAGCGATTTGAAAAAGGTATCAAATAAGCATTTATGAATAAAAACCATTAAGAAGTTTTTTTTAACAGCGTTGAATTTAGTTACATTTTAAAATCATGCTACTGTTTATATAAATTGATAATTATATAAATTAGAATTATTGCTATTACATTATTTTAAATATTTTCTTTTATCTAAATAATTAAAAATTCAAAAAAAAATTATATGTGAAAACATAAAATTGCCGAGATTATTTCTTAAAATGCTATTTTTACTATGATTTCCAATTGAGTTGCAAAAATTATTTTTATTCCAATATTTTTAACAATTATAAAATATTTTACAACATAAATAATTATTTGTTTCCGTAATTAATTAAATTTTACTCTAAGATGTAGAGATTTTTTGATATAGTATTTCAAACATTCAAAATGTAAATTAAGCATAAAAACAGTTAAGAATTTATTTTTCTAAATTAATAAATAACTGTTTAACAGTACATCAATGCAATTTAATAAAACTGCTTTTATTTTTAATACTGTAATAAAATTGCCGCAACAAACACATGTTTCAAAATTCTGATTTTATAATTAGAAAAGTATTCGAAAATAGCTGGTAGCAGTTATTTGCCAGTTTTGTTTATGACTAATTTTGTGACCAATTTTTTTCCAGACTATGATACATCTTGCAGTCATCAGTTCATTTAGTTAATTTAAAGCACTTTTTTAGGAGGTTGGTTCGTTGACAGCTTTTTATCTAACATGACTTGTTTCGTATTTACAAATATATTTATATTTGAAATCTTATTATTGATTTTCCACTCAAATCTTCATGTACTAAAAAAAATATAGCTATGTGTTGTCGATGAAAATACAATGCTTCATTATATTCAGCAATCTTGTAGTTTATCACTTTATTTTAATTATGCAGTAATATCATACCAATGACGACCTCTGGTAGGTGATTTGGAGAAAAAATTGAATGCAAAGTTAATGTTATTTATAGTAATAAATATTTTAAGAGCTAAAATAACGAAAATAAAAAGTTTTTAATAATGCTGAAAGGTAGATGGTATTTATTTATAAAAATATTGTGCCTTCCTTTAAAAAAAAGGAAATCGTTTAAGATAAATTTTAAAAACAGCGCAAATAAAAAAAATAGTTTTCAATATTATAAGAAAGAAAATTTTTAAACATTCATTAATTATTAAAAATTAAAATATACGCCTCACATCTTTCCTGTTTTATTTTATAGTTCATCTTTTTTACCTTTTATACTCTACTTAAACATACCTGAAAAAACTTTTATATTTTTATTACTTTTGTTCATGAAATTTATTGTGGGCTTCTCTGCACGTTTTACTCATGAAATAAAGTAGTATTATCCTGTTAAAGGCAGATGACTTGATATCAGCAATCTTTTTGTCCTTGAACATTTTGGTGGGAAGAGGTTCTTAGAAAAATGATGCTTAGAATTCAAGACACAAAACCTCTTCTCTTCCCTATGTTTAATGAATTTGGCAAATCATATAAATATTTATCTGTGAGGACCAATATTATTTATTTTTTAAAAAATATTTAGAGAGAGGAGATAGCATGCGTTATTCATGACACAAAGCATTGCCTGTGTTTGAAGTAAACAACCCAAATAAAACTGAAATGGACCAATCACTCATTTCTCTTCCAGTTGTAAGGATTTCCTTTTAGATTTATTGAGTGAGGAGGAGGGGAAAAAAAGATGCGTTTTAAGTCTTCAAAGACCTTTTTCAGCTGCTTTTCTCCCCGAGGTGGACCATGACAAAAGAATGACGTCAAGCTGCACAGATTCGAGCAGCAACACTTTTCTTGATGCGTGTCTTCTCCGTGGCTTTTTTTTTTTTTTTTTGTGAGCGTCGACAGATTCGTTTTACTTTCCCTAAATGCTGCGATAGTTCTTTTTTCTTTTCTTTCCTTTTGATGTTTCTATAAGATTGTTTACCCGGTGCATTTTACGATCCGTTAAGCGATTATCACGGCTTTTTACAAGATCGCTTTTTCTAAGAAAGAATTTCCAAAATCTTGTTTGCCATGTTTTCAGCTTACTGGCAGAAAATTAAATGCAAGTTTTCAAATATAGCAGTTGGACTGTAGTTCCAAAAGAAATTGTATCGAGTGGGAGGATTGGATAAGGGAGGGGATTGAATCCTCAAGAAATCTTGGAGGATTTCTTTTTCCCACTTCAAAAAGTTTGTTGGCGGCGAAGGGAGGGTTGGGTTCCTTTTCATTTTCGCAGTTATGGCTTTCAGTCGCCGAAGATATATCCCTAAAAAAATGTGTGAATAAAAACGTGTGAAAAAATGTGAGAATAAATCCAGATTTATATTTTTATATAGAAATATAAACAATTAATAGAGTGAGACTTTCGTTTAGTATCTGAGAAATTTTTTTCTCATATACATAGTATAGAGACAGTACAATAATCGTCAAAAAATTTGAACTCGAGATTTTGACGAATCTCCACATTTTAGATTTCCCTGAGTTCGAAAAACACATTTTCTAAAAATGTCCGTCCGTCTATCTGTCTGTGATAAAGATAACTAAAAAACGCTTTAAGCTAGACGGTTGAAATTCGGTATACGGGTTCTACACCAAATATGCTGATTGCTGCCAAATTTTGAGTAAAATCTAATCAAAGGAAGTCCGTATGTCCGACTCTTAGAATATAAATTAATACGATATTACAAAATTAAGAGAGCTAGATAAAATTTTGTACATATATTTAGCATCTACATTGCAGACACTTATCAAATCTTGAACTCAATGAGAGGATTGACTCTCTATCGGTCTGCAGATTCAGAAGCATGTAAACCCGATAACACAAAAATGCAATAACTTAAATATATCAAATGTGGTATGGGATTTTGTGACTACAAGTGCAGCTTTGTGTGAAATTTTTGTTTCAATTAGTTGAGTAAAATATGTCTAAAACACAAATTCGATTTTCGGATACTATTAATGCGGGACAGGAATTAATCGCTAAATAACTCACTAAGGATGACAAGATATATTAAGTAAAAATGCTATATTCATGCCAAGATTTAATATTTCCTAACTATTGTACGTCAGTGTCGTGTAAAGAGATCTCTGGCATGTCAAATTCATTACAGAATATGTGAGAAAGTTTAGGGGCGACCACTCGATCTAGTTTTTTTACATTTTCTAAGGAACTCAATTTTCAGATATCCAGCTGTGATATTAAATTTGAAATTCAGATTGAATTTGAGATTATTTTTATACAAATAATGGTGAAATTTGCTGTAACGACCAATGACTAATGAAAACGCACCACCCTGGATAATGTTTATATTATGCACGAAGCTAACCCTATTTTCTCAAAGAGGGATACAACAGTAAAATTGATAATGTTATCAAAAATATCAAAACTACTTTCTTTTCAATAATATTATTTTCTTGACTCTTATTTATAATATGTTTATGAAAAAGGAAAATATTGCTCCTTTATTACCCAATGTCTTGTATAAATGAAATTCATACAGTATCTCAAATTATCAGCTTGATGGTTAAATTTTCTATCTCTTATTTAAAACGGTACAAGTATTTTTTTTACACACTTTTATTTTTAATCTTCTTAATGCAAATAAATGACAGAAAAATAGAAAAAAAAGATACAGTTTTCAATAATGAAAATTTCTTGAAACTTTTTGAACCTTGTAAGTCAACCATCTAACTCTCCGACCCGCCACGAAGGCACATGGATTTAAACCATAAAACTGAATGACCGGGCCACCGCAACAGCAACATTGGCGGGAACTGTGGTTGTGTCCTAAGGGCCGTCACCGGCCACGGTACGACCCTCCCCGAAGGAAGTACGTTCCGTCATCGATGGGAGGAGTCAGATCCCCCACCTATTAGTGTACCCTCCAGGGTGGTGAGATCCAACCATCATTCCAGAAGCATCTCATCCTCATTTCGAAGTGCCCCCGGGAGTTATTTTTGAACCTTATAAAGATAACTTGAACGTAGCATCCAAATATTGAGTTCCGATAACAGCAATTTAATGGATTAGTGGGGCTCTTATTCGCTTACTTTTTTCAATTTCCCATTTTTCGATTTCTAATACCGGTAAAGCTGCATTAATAAACAGTAAAAAATCTTGATTGAATACTTAAAATATATACCTGAACAGCTTGTGAACCTTTTTATATGAATAAATTAAAATAATTACTTTCATGTCTCTAGCTATTAATTAAAGAAATGATATGCTAGATTAACATATTTTCCGCTAACATTAACTGAATGAAGCCATAGACTTATTTGTAAATATTGTACATGAAGTTATACTCAAAACGAGAGTTAATGATTAAAAAGAATAACAATATATAGTATTTGAAAATAACTTATAAATTTCATCAATCTAAAAATGAGAATAACGAAACAAAATTGACCAGGAAATGCTTCAGAACAAAAGTATCCAATAACTTTCACAAGCATTATTGTTTTATTTTTTAATCCAAGTATTTTAACCCTTTCTAAGGCCGTGGGAAATATGCTTCCCACCAAATTTATCAATCTTTGTATGAAATTATATAGGTTGGCATAAGTTCTGACAATTTTTTTTGGAAAGACAGAAACTTAGAAGCTTCAGTTCTTTATCTCACACAAAATGTCTTGATTTGTTACTTAATTATTAATTAACCAAATTAATTAATCAAATTAAATTTATCTAATAAGCTAAATGAATCCCTTTTCTTATTCTAATTTCAAGTCTAAAAATATTTTAACATAATATGACTAGAAAAAAATGGCCCTTTAAAGGGTTAAATTATAAAAATATGTTATTACGTATAGAACTGATATGCTTTACGTTACGTTACGTTTGCCCATCAGCTAAGAAATAGTTTGGAATTTATAGAAGAGTTTCAAATTAGATCAGTGCACCCACACACACGTGTGTGTGTGTAGGGGGTGTGCATATTATTAAGGAGTAATATTTTTAACGTTTGGCAACACTTTTAAAATTTAGAAATTTCAAAATTTGCGATTTTAAAAGTAATTATGTAAAATAATGTTATACGATTTGTTGCATCTATGTCTAGTTTCACACATAAGCAAAGGAGGGAATTAAAGAATCATAATAATTCTTTTTCATGCATTGATTGTTTTTGAAATTCTACAGTGTCGTGACAAACAATGGATTACTCTTAGAAAACCAAACATTCACTACTTTTAGAAACTAAAAATCTTCAAAAAAAATTGATATTTTATTTGCATATGGCGAATTGTTGTAGCAGAAAACTCTTAGTCAAAAAAAAATGCGACTTGTTTAAAGAATCTATATTAATATTATTAATAATACCACATAACAATAACAGATTGAGGATGGGGAATTCCATGATTTTATCCATGTGCGAAATGAATGGCATAAAACCCCATATGATGCTCGTTTGTGGATTTATTTGACGTTCACTGCAACATGTAACATAGCCCGAGAATAAGTTGGTCACAAAAATTACTTTATCGCATACAAAAATGGCAGATAGTAGCAACCAGCTATTTCAGAATGATTTACTAATATTTAGGTGCACCATACAACTTTTCTTTTTTATCAAACAATGAGCGCTTCGAGCTCTGTAGTAGCCATTTAATATATGTCATAAATCCACTCTCTCTCTCTTGTAAATGTGCAGCATAAAATATGAAGGAATTATTGTATGCAATGCTTAATCTAAACACAACATTATTACTGAAAAGGGTGAATATTATTTTAGTTGTATAATGCTGGAATTTTGCGAAATTCGAGCTTTTACCAAATTTTAATAAAGTCTTTGCTTCTCATAATTTTTTTGTTATCTTCAAATATGCTATGAAGAAATTTAAATAGAATATTAAATAAAGATACGTTTGTCTTGCGCCTTACAAAATTACTTATAAAGAAGCATTGTAATAAGATTTAGAGAAGGAAACTCTTTATTACATACTTTTTTACTTTCACTGAATCATCTGCTTACTGCCTTAACTCTTTATTATTAGCGTAAATGTCACACTAATAAAATTAAGTCTCCATTATGCAATTATTTACCTGGATAGGGCTAAGATAAACATACTATAACAAAAGATTTATTCGATAACTATATTCTTAGGTTTATTAAATTAATATTTTGTTTTGATACTAGTTGTTTTTAGCGATCAGTTGGTTCCCCGAGAATATTAGTTAGATTTAATTTAGGTGAAATCGTATAATTTCTATAATCTAATTTCTGTAATTTATAATGTATACAATTTCCATAATCTATATTTCTTTTATTTCTATACTTAATCGTCTAATTTCATATTTATAATTTCGTGAAACTGTCAAACGCCAAAGCTATTTTTATTTTGTTACACTTTCTGTTCATTATACACATGAACTCATAAAATAGAGACCAGTCGCATGACATCATCCATCCTTATTGGTTCATCCACTTTTTAACTTTCGCGTTATTGTAACTTCACTTATTTTACTCCAATTTGAAACTCACGCACTATATATGCTAATTCTGGAATTTTTGTTGTAATATTTAGCAAAATGTATATTGTTAAAAATGTACTTAAAAATGTAAAATCGTTGTCTACTGAAAGGAATTATTGATTCATGGCGATGGGAAATTGCGAAAAATAGTTTTTAATTTGATTTTATATGCTTTTGAATATAAATTCTTGATTGGATAAAATATTGGCTGAGCTAGATTTTGCTTTTTTTTGATCTGATAAAAAATACATGAAAGTCGCAACTGTAATCTTTACTAATTATCTGCAGCCGCGGATTATACAGGCGGTATGGATTATCTGCTAAAATTTTTTTTGTCATGGCTAAAAGGAACATGTGTGGATTATTCCCCACGCTGATAATATGCAGGAAATTACGGAATAAATATCCTTTCCCTACCAATGGCTTAGTGAATGAGGACTGGGCTCATAGGTCTTGTAATTTAATTAAAGCTACAAATTCAGACGATTGTTTTTAGTAGTTCCTATATGCATTCGCAACAAGGAATTACTAAAGCATTTGTTCCAACATAATTAATTCATCTGTTCTAAGTCGCATTATTCCATTCATTTTACTTGCGAATGCAATTTAATTTTCACTTAAAGGTAAACAATACTATAATGAATAAGAAATGTCGAATTGATGAATTTTACATTTCTTCTCACTATTACATGCCCTTCCTGTCAACTTTGTTCCATTCCTTTGAGGCTTTCAACCTTGCCCTTCACCATCAATACAAGTAAATGGGTTAAATGTCTAAATCGAAAATAAACGTAAGTCATTTAATCTCTCTAAGAAGGGGCGTTTCATTTCCCGAGATGGCAGAGCAAACATAATATTTTAGAATATAAAGGGTTGACCATAAGTGAGTGCATGACAGGTGTGTGTTTGCTCATCTTTCCCTTCTCTTTTTCAATTTCCTGTTGCGAGCCAGAGAAAATGGGAAAGTATTCAAACGCTTCAATCAATAGCCAAATGAAAGGAAATAAGTTTCCACTGGGTCCCTTTCTGTCATCGCAGTAATCGATGTTGCTGATCGTCAATAAAAATTGTTAACGTCGCTCCGGAAACCCAGTAACTATGTAAATGCGCCATTCATCGCCGTTTGCTTCTCCTTTATTTTAACTCACCACTGACAGCATTCGCTTAACAAAGAGTTATCAACCAACTTTTTCCCTTTAAGGTTTTTTTTCTTCTTCTTCTTCAATTTGTACTGAGAAATCGATACTTCAGTTCAGATCGTCTTTGGAATCGAGTGTCTGATTTCTCTCTCTCTATTTTTTTTTTTTTTTTTTTTTTTTTTACTCAGAGGAGAGGAAAAACCTATACCAATGTCAACACACTGCAGCAGTTTGTATTTGGGTCATGACTGTTTACCTGTTGTGTTAAGTAATGTCACGAAAAGGCTATAAAATAATATTTTCATTGGTATTTCCTGCATTTCTTTTGTTTTTATACAAAGAGAGAGAATGTTATTTCAGCATATGATTTGGAATCGTAATACACTAATGATAAGTCCACAATGACAAAACAGTTTTTATTGAAACAAAAAATCCAAGATAGTTGTACTCGTGACATTTTTCTCTTGTGGAAAGTTTATAGGCCTAGAAACTGTATTTTTAATGTTAAAACGTTAGCATTCATACATAAATTAATTTGTAAATTTCCTGATCCATTTTTGTAAATTTCCTAATCTAATTATAAATTTCCTGATCAATTTTTGTAAATTTCCTAATCCAATTGTAAATTTCTTGATCAATTTTTGTAAATTTCCTAATCCAATTGTAAATTTCCTGATCCATTTTTGTAAATTTCCTAATCTAATTGTAAATTTCCTGATTCATTTTTGTAAATTTCCTAATCTAATTGTAAATTTCCTGATCGACTCATTTTAAGTTGTAAATTTTCTGATCCATTTTAATTTGTAAATTTCCTGATCCGAAGATAATTACAAAAAGAATTTACATATAATCGCCATCATTTTAGATCAAACAACCGCTTTATAATTTTATTAATTGGTGAATCTTCCTTAAGGTAGCCGCTAAAATGGTGTTAGCTTACATATCTTCGTCATTTTTAAACGTAGGAGAGTAGAACTTATTCTCTTTAAAAAGTTAGTGTCAAGACTATTTCATTTAAAATATTTGAATTTAATTGCAATGAAGACTAATATGGATTGAGAGATTATATGTAATTTTAGATTTCACAATTTTTTGAACAGTATATTTTATTATTGAAACAATATAAAATATGATGCCTTGCATTGTTTAAAATATTTTTAAGCCGAATGTACATACCTATATCTAACGACTCGGAAATTAACCATTGGAATACGCTTAAAATGAGAATCTTGCATAATATGTGCTATTTAAAAATGATGATATTAAGGTCAGTCTATCTGTTAATCTATTCTCAAAATATATTATTCAAAATATGCTTGCATTTTAAAAAAAAGTTTAAATTGTCATTTTATTACTATAGCAATACTCTCTTTTTCTTACTGTGTACCTACATCAAATTCGTTTTAATGTATTTTGTAGGAATCTCATTTCGTCTTCACCAGAATGTGATTTGTCATTAAATTATTTTCTGAAAATCTATTTGTAATTAAGTCGCAACAATTTTCGCTCAAAAGTATATATGATCTTTGCTCTTAAATTCAGGAAAGCAATCAAGATTTCGAAAGCTTCTCCGTTAAAACAGGAAACTCTGAAAGTGTAAAGAAAATAATTTCACTTCATAAATGATGGCCGTTCTCAGTGTAAATGAGAATTGCTGTTCGGAAAAAAATGTAAGTGAAAATAGCGTCTTCATGTGGATTTGATTTAAGAATCATAAATGATATGTAAAAAAAAATGAAAATCACCCTTTCCATTGCATTTAAGAATTTGAAGAGAGCTTGTCAAATCTTCCAGCAGACATTATGAATCAGCTCGTAAATTCCAAGAAGTAACAAATTTTATTCCGATTCATATCGGATGGTAATTTTAAATTCCGATAATGCGGAGAATCTGAAATGCAACAAATCGATATGCAGCAACTAAGAATTATACGTTAAATATATTTCTCACTTTCTTCAGATAATGTTGTTTTACATTAAACATATCGATTTTTTACAAATGTATGCTTAAACTGCAAATACCTTTCTTCTTTATAGCAAGAACAAGTCAAATGTTTAATTAAATGCAAAATAGGTGAAATTGTCTCTCCAGAAAATAAAATAGCGCTTTCAAATTCTTCCTATTTTTTTCGTTGCCTAACATTCAACTGAAAGATTGTCATATGGTTATTGCAATTCGTTCTATACGCTCAGACATCTGTTCCAAATTGTGTTCGATTGTATGGTGGGAAATATATTGAATTCTTAAAGTGGCTATGGATTAAAAGCTTTCTTTGTAGTTTGTGTTACTTATATGTAGTAACATCCATTGCAGATGGCATTTGAGAATTTTTATTTTTGTTAGCACAAATCATTTATGTTGTCAGCACTAACTTATCAGCTAAAACGCTTTCAGTCGGTAAAGTATATTATTTTCAATTTTCTAGGGTTACATTTTCTTTCTTATTTAAAAACTAGAAATTATTTCCAGTAAAAAAAAAAATATTCTAGAATTTAAAGTTTTTTACTTAAAGTGTAAGCGTTTTCTTATTTTCTTTGAAAATTCAGAGACTCAGTTAGTCTATTTTCGTTTCATTGAAATAATTAACTGTATATCCCTTATTTTTAAAAGTTTAAACAATGCAAATATCTTATAATTAATATCTTTCAGTAAAATATATACCCAGTGCCAGATGCAATTTTCAAAAAAATACTCGAATCTTAACTTGAGGCCCAAAGTAAAAATACAACGCTTAAAATATGCTTTTGTTCTGTACTCTAGTTAAATAGTTTAAAGGATATAGAGTAGTTATAATAAGTAAAAATGTTTATAATTCTGTACAGTGTCGGAAGGTCACCTCCCACCTCCATAAGAAATATTAAACTTTATTATTATTAATAATATAAAATTAATAATACTAATAAAAATTAATTAATATTAAAACATTACATAATATTACCAAAATGAAAAATGTTTTATAGAAATAGTACATAATATACATTTAAAAATAACATATCTTTATATATATTTTGGTTTTTAATTTTTTGCTTGTAAAGGCATTGGATGAAACAAACTGCAGCTGTGAATGGTTTATAAATATTCGTTATCTTTTCTTCAGTGATTTAATAGCTAGAAATGCCCAAATTTAGAAAATGTTTCCGAGGAAATCTTATTTTTCAGAACTTTGATATCATATGTATTGAGAGAGATGTAAAGGTATATGCTTACTTGCAATTTATAGATTACACAAAAAAGCTTGATAAAGTGGAATCATATAAAAGTTTTCAACCCCACTCTTTGTAATTGTACAGAATATATAAATTTTGAAAATTCTTTAATATAATAGCAAACGATTTGATGTAAAGTCTTCGAATTTTGGTTTTGTGTTACATTTGTGAATATATGTACGTAGATAGAGTATGCTAAATACACGACGAAAATTATAAAACTGGGCTGAAATTATCTTTTATCATGATTCAATAGATAAATTTAATATGTAAATGCAATAGTAAATAGAATCTCCA
Source organism: Argiope bruennichi (assembly GCF_947563725.1). Lineage (NCBI taxonomy): Eukaryota > Metazoa > Arthropoda > Arachnida > Araneae > Araneidae > Argiope > Argiope bruennichi. The sequence goes on from NC_079155.1 coordinate 81,190,179, forward strand.
TTTGAGTTTTGTAGAAATCAATGGATCATACAATGGATGATCATTTTCCATGATGCCATTTCAAAAATGCTTCAAAATGCAGTTTAAGGTATATAAATTATTAACTTTGATGACAACAAATTTGATATTGATTAGGTTACATGAAATAATTTCCAATCTACTACATAAATGAGGAAGATAAACGAACGATTTTCAGAAACTTTGAAAACTCAAAAGTGGCTCGTGCTTTGGTGGTGTAAATTTTACGTGATAACATTCATTTCAATAGAATCTATTTAAAAAATAATACCTTTAAAAATAATAATTTTAATTTCTGTGTATAATTTTATTATTCATTAATTTTTCATTTTATTTTCATTATTTTATAGTAATTTTTCAAATCCTTGAAACCGATGAATTAATTCTTTTTCACTATGAAAAATTCGTTGAGTTTAAAAAATAAATGTCAAATAAATTAGTAAAATAATTCTTCACTTATTAGTATTATTTATTTGTTAATCATAACTTATTTGTATTGCTAAAAATTTTATAAATGTTTATAATGTAAGCAGATAATGAACTGTTTTGCTGTAATTGAGCTATCTTTCAATAAATAACTTTTTAAATATTATTTAAAAACCTATACATCCCTCTTATATTTCATGAACTTAAATAAGTATAAATAATTCCGCTAATTACAGTTTGTTGACAAAGCCCGTGTAATTTGGATAATAGCTCTTTCTTAAAAAATAGGTATCAGCTTTCTTCATTTATTTTGCAGTTTATAGTCTGGTAAATGTCATTCTTCGGTAACGAACCTCAGAACAGAATTTCGCAATTAAGTTCTGCATTACAATCTCAAATTACCATTCTTAATAATTTGTACTTTGTTAATACGGACATAAAATTAACTTAATGAGTATTTTGCTCAGATGGCAGGCTTTAAAATTCATTATTTTGAAATGAAAAATGGGATGCAATAATATATATCGCTTTTAACTTTATTGCAATACGATTTAAACGCACGAATTGAATGAATGCATAAAACAGTAGTGTGATATAAGTGAGTTAAAAAATGAAAAAAGTTTTTAAAATTATTTTTTGTCTTGCGTAACAATTACAGTTTGATTCTAAAATATTCATAATTTTCATTATTAGTATCTGAATGTTTTATTTATTATATTATTATATTATAAAAGATTGCTTTTAAAACAAATGTTTGCAAAGCCGTTTTGTGTTTCAAAAATGTCTTTTTCGAATAATTTAATTTTTTAAACAAATTTTCTATATTTACATTAGACATTCACAATTACTGAGTTTCTTAATTAAAGCTTATTTTAGCTTTAGGGCTTATTTTACAAGTCCGATAAGCCATTCTGAGAATTATTTTTAGATACAGCCATGTTTCCATGAAAATACAAAAATTCAATTTATATAATTGAGTTTCTATGTCAGCTTTTTTCCCGATTTAATTTTTCTATTACTCTGATAAAATTTTAAAACATTTGCTCATTTTGTTTTCAAGCAAAAAACGCTTATATTTATTTCTATCAGTTGAAATTCACTTTCTTTTAACAGAATAGATCATTTATATAAGTTTTTGTATTGTGAATTTAGTTTCAAAGTGAAAGCTTCGTAAAAAATAATTTATTTCTTAAAATAGATAGGCATAAAATACAATAAAAATTGTAAATGAATTTATAGCAAAATGACAAGCAAAATGCATTTGTCAAATGATATGGATATTAAAACGGAAAGACATCCAAAATAAAGTGCTTTGCTGAGGGATTTTACAAAAACACTCTCCACTTTTAACTAACATGAATTATTTATTTCTGTTAGTTATATTACTTTATCATGTTTATTTTTATCTAATGATTTTAAAACGGAAGCGTAGGACGGAAATGTAAAAGTAATCTGCAAGTTTATTTAATATTATTTATTTTTATTATTAGCTAATAGTATTTATAAGTTTATTTAAAGTTTATATCATTGAAATCGATTTGTTTTTTTGTAAAAAATAAATTTTATTTTTAAAAATAAGAAATTTATAAAGAAATTAGGTTTATTGGTATCATTATTTTTTGAAGAATTCTTTCGGAATAAATCTCATTGGTATCATATTAATAAAGTGAACTATTTAAAAAAAGACTACATAAAAAAATACGATCTTTTTTGTTTTGACTTCTAAGTCTTATTTTTTTATTACATACCTAAATATTTAGGTTTCGTCTTTATTTTACTTTCTTATTCTGCTTGTCAGTTGTCTAAAAATCCAGACTGTAAAAATTAATTTTTTTATTTCAAGCTTTTCTAAAACCATAATTTGTTATTTGATCAAAAGCTTTTTAATTGTATATAAAATGGAATGTTATAAATTAGAAAAAAAGATAATGAATTACGGAATGAAAAGAAATATTGGAAACAAAATCTAATATGCTTCATTTACATTTCATCTATATCTGGCTATCAATAAGCAGAGGCAATATTGTGTTCTTGACATATAATGCTTATCCACTAATTTATTTTCTTTTAATGTAAGATTTATTAAAGCTATTCATTTAGATTTGAAATTATTTATGCATTATAATCCAAAGTCTTCAGTTTAATCAACTATTAGTTAATGCACAACAAAGTAAAGATGCGATTACTGAATCAAGTTTAACATTTATGTATATCTATTACTTAACATTTATGTGTATATCTATTATATTTACTTAACATTTATGTGTATATCTATTATATAATTTATGGAAAATTGTTAGAAAATAGGAAATAGATGGCAAGAACAAGTTAATATTTTCTCAGACTTTACAATGCTTAATTGTCATCGAATTAAACATTGTTAGAATTCTTTTTCTAGTGGCAAACGTCATTGTTTGAGGTTTTTAAAAATAAAATCTGCAAGAAAAAAATTATTTTTGCTTAATTAATTTCTTTGTTATTATGTTAAGATGAAAACTGTTCAAATTTCTCCATTGTAATTGTACTCCAGAGATTGGATAATGAAAATGGCGGAAAAAGAATCGAAACTATGTATTTTATTAAAAGAGATTCTAGTGAAAAAAACTTTGCAAAGATATTCCCTAGAGTTTAGTTGTAGAATGGTATAAACCAATAATTTCGAAAGAAACCATAAATTGATTAAAACTATTACTCAATTTATAAATTCACTATCCTAACAAATTATTATATAGTGATATTTTTTCATAAACTGAAAAAAAGGATATCTTTGTAAAATTTTTATTATTTTTCATGTTGAAAATAATTGAAATTTGATTATTTAAAAATAGTATAATGTTTTTGTGCACTGATCTAAAAAAAAAAAAGATATTATGTGAAATAATTTTTATGCTTTAAAATTGTAGGTGGAAAAAACGGATGCTCTTCAAAAAGTAAAATAATTTTGAACTATTACACAAGTAAAAAAGGAAATTAAATTAATTCACACAAATATATAATTTTTAAAAGTATGGCAAAATTATTTAAAGTATTTGCAACGATATAAAGAATGTAAGGATAAACATAAAAAGAAAATTCTTTTGAAAAGTTAATGTTAAGTATGGTGATACTGGAAGTGGCAGAGAGGGGAAAAGATGCTTTTGATACCCAAATGTTAAGAATTAGTATTAACATTAGGAAAAGTACTAACTATTAAGGATTTGGTTCCAATTAAACCAAATTCAGTAAAAAACAATACCCAATTTTTCACATCGTAATTACATATCGTGATAAATAATCAGATAGTAATAAATATCGTAATCAAGAGAATTGAATTTAAAAAATGAATGCATTATCAAATTGACTTTAATTAAAAATGCGAACAAGAACAGAGAAAGTGATATGGAAGCAGAATATTAGGTATTTGGTCTCAAAACTATTAAATAAAAAATTAATATAAAATGTAGAAATAAGTCTTTTTAAATACATATAAAATATGATATAAAACATGAAAATATTTATATGATATTTAAAAGACATAAATTCTTTTAAATATCATTTAAAAATGCATTTTTCTTTGGAAGCAAAATAACATCTTCTAAACACACAATTTTTTTTTGTCTATTTACAAAATTTAGAAATAAAGTTACAGTTATTGAGGGATTTCCATGTTCTATGTAAATATTTTTTATAATTTATTTTTGTTTATCTGTCCATGTGTATGTGGACATGTTAATTAAAAAATTAGATGAATGAAATATAAAATATTGGATCAAATCCATCAAAAGATTGAATGTATGTTTAAGAAATTTAACTACCTAGACAAGAGGCATTTATATAAAAATAATTTATCTGATTTTGCACCGAATCAGTCAGCGTAAAAATTACTGTTCCGAAATATATTTCCGTTTCTTTTCTTTAGGACAAAATCAATCATAACTCGAATCGTACTGTTAAAGTATACGAGCAATTCTAGAAAAGCAACTTATAGCTTTCTTATAGAGAATAAATCATATCATGCTACTAATCACAGCATGTTGCTATTATTTAAAACAACAGCTATTAATTAATACAAAAGTTTCAAGTTTCATTTTCCAAAGAAAAATATATAAATATGCTCTATTATACGAATAATTTTATCTATAATTCTATGCCAGAAAAATTAACAATTATGTGTTATTCAATTAAATCAAGATTACATTTTGTTTTACTTTTTGGTGGACAAATAAATTTTTAAAGAAGAAAACTCATTTTTTTGTGAAAGCCAATAAGAGTTTTAATTTTACTAATATTTTAATTTCCGTATTTTATGCACCATGCGTTTGATATTTCTTTGAGGGAATTGTTTCTTGAGATAATATTTCATTAATATGAGCAAGTAATAAAGAAATAATTTATTAAATAATTAAAACTTCAAACCGAGATATTCATTTTTGCTTGAGAATTTTTCAAAAGAAGAAATTGAGGAGACTTTCAGTTAATGATGTAATAAAAATAATTAAATAGGTAAATTATCGAAAAGGGAAGATTTTAGCGGTCCATTAATTATTAAGTTTAAAATCTTAATGAATCATTTGAAAGTATTTTGAACAAATTTGTTAAATTCAGAAAGTAATTTTGATCCTAAAAATTTCGCACATTCATTAACGGAAGTCATTATATCGATATATTCGAGTTCCCAATTTTTTTCGATGGTGGGTTATTAAACTTCGTAATTATTCAATAATTTTCATTTCTTTCAAATTTATTATGAAATAAAATGCCTCGTAAGTGCATTTTTACTAAAAATTCATTTTTATTGTGCTAAATATTTAATTTGATGGTAAGACTAGATTGCCTTTAAGTAAAATTCATATTTATTTTTTAAATTAAGTTTCATATTTATTAAATTTTGTTCTTCTAACTTTTAATACTCACCTTTGCATTTCTTAAAGCTTACGCTTAGGTTGAAATAAAAAATTATGCATTTTTATTAACTAACATTTTCTCAGATTTAATAAATTCACAGGGAATAAGATATTTTTAAAAATTTCATTAGAGCTTTTTGGAAGTGTTTAGGATAACGATCAATATTCTAAGAATCATCTAATCTACTAAGAGTAAGACGAAAGATAAAATAAATGATTATTTACAATAATATTTTTTATAAAGAAATAAAAAAAAAGAAAACGCATTGTGTATATCTTTGTATACAAGCATTAATGTAGACAAATTAGAAAGAAAAAAGAGATTTGCTTTCTCTTCATGTAAAATCTGCATATATCAGCTGGTAATCTTGGAGACGCGACTTTCGGAAAATATCCAAGCTTATTATTCAAATTCTTGAATGTATTTATTTAATAAGCTACACAATGCAGAAAATGGTTTTTCTATTTGCATAATCACAAATTCAATTGACTTTTTTTGTAATAGTGGATTTCAAATTCCATTAGTGTATGCTGAATGTTTCTTTTGTATCTTATTTTTACAATAGCTTTTTGCCAAGAATTTCTTCTTATTTTTTTCGATGGAACAATAAATTCAAACAAGAGAGAGATATACTTATTTCTTACATAAAAACAGATTCTAGATAAATGTATTATAGAAAAATATAATTACATTATTCATGCAAAAGCTGCACATTGACAAAGCAAAAAAAAAAAAAAAAAAAAAAAAAAAAAAAAAACCTTGTCACACGTGCTTTCATATCATTTTAGTATTTTATTCCTACATTAAAAATGTTTCGGCAAAAAATCAATTTAAAAAAAATTGTATTTCTAGAATTGCATTAAACCCCGTAAGTTTTATCATTGGATGAAGAGAGGTGTCTTTTGTCACGTGATGCTTGTTATTTCTCGTCTCATTCTTAAATAGAACAGATAAGAATGATTTGCGTGTCAAGTTCGTTAATGTGATGGATGGCTGTTGTTCGTTCCACCATTGACTAGTTACTTGCATTGTTCTGGTCCATTATTAATTAAATTATGTCTAAAGAGCAGTGAAGCAATTCAGTTGTTTCGGAGATAACCTTTTATTCTGAGTTTCTTGATATCACACACTTTATATCTGTTATAAAATTACCATTATTTTTTAAATATTCATAAAATTGATTCATACTATATTGGATTCTATTGTTTTGTACTTCATCTTTTAATTATTTCATTGCGTAGCATTATATGATTTCGGTTTTGGATGTTTGGAACAAAAGATATCATTAACTTTATAATTGCATCAAAACAGAAATATTATGTCGATTTCATGCTTTATAAAATATTCCCTTGTTAAAATCCTTGCTTTATTTAAGAAAGTGAATTTTACATACCTTTATACGTCATTTTGGATACTTTAGATCTTAATAGAATCATTTCAAAATTTTAAATAATAATTTATTTCGCACTTTTCTCAACATAGATAATTATTTACTGCTAACAATGAAGATGACTTTTCATTTTTATTTTAGCTCTTCTTTCATTTGTAGTTTCTCGTACAATCAGTAGACAAAAAATATATTAAAAGTAAAATAATTTTTGAATAAAAAGGCTTTTTCAGAGTATTTTTTGAGTATTGTAATTGTAAAAAAATTCCAATTTGAGATTTTGACGAAAATCCATGTTTCAGATTTTTTCTGAGTACGAAAAACAAATAATTGTAAATATATTTGTTGGTAGCTCTCACTAGTCTGCAAATATGAAAACCCAAAAAACACTTTCAGCTAAACAGATGAAATTTGGTGTGCGGTCTTAACACCAAATTTGTGGATATTTGTCAATTTTGAAGGAAATCCGTTTGTAAGAAGTACGTCTTATTTTCTTTTTGAAAGAAACTCAACACAATGGTAATAAAACGGAAAAATCTAGACAAATAGAATTTGGTTTATACTATAGCATTTAAAGTGTAGATAGGAATAAATTTTGAATAAAATCAGTCCACGAGTTGACTTTCTTACATTTGCATGTATGTAAACGTCGATGACTCAAATACGTCACGAATTAGGTAAATGAAATTTGGTATGGCATCTTGCTATTAAAATTGTAATTCTGCGTTCAAAATTCGATCAAACCAAATGTTATTTTGATCGCACTTTCTAATCTAATTAATTCAATTGACAAAAAGGTATCCAAGATGTATGCCACCATTTTCTTTCTTATATTAGAAAACCATTATGTTGTGGGGATGAAAATTAAGATCTAAGCAATATTGGCTTTGATAGACGTATTCAAGTCAACAAATTTATTCTTAGTGGTAGAGGAAAAAGATCTCAGTTATAGTGTTTGTAAGATAGTTGGGAGAGATGACTCACACTGGTTGTTAAGCAAATCCTTGAGAATGAAATCATTGAAAAGTAAAATATACTATACGATGAAATGTACCTAATGGGCTGTAGTACAGATACCTTAAATTTAAATAATCAGAAAATGGCACTATTCAAGGTCTAGAAATTTCTTATAAGTCAGTGACAATGTTGCTCCTTCGGTTTGCACCGGAAGAAGAATTCGTGTGCTTTGTGTTTCATTTCGTTGTATTAATACGAGAGCAGAAAATATATTTGAAAAAAGCATGCCCATTAAGTGATTATCAGATATTATTTATAGATTGATAAACCAAAATGTTTGAAAAATAATCTTAGAAAATTTTTTATGTAAATCTGACTGGTACTATGTTTGTGTTATCGTGTTCAAAGATAAGCATTATTCTAGAAATTGTATTTTTGAACTCGGAAAGATTTTTGGATTTTTAAAAGTTTCTGTATTCAGAGTTTTGAACGAGTACAGTTGTTTCCCTTTCTATCTTATAACTTTAAACGAGCAATCCTTGTGTATATATGAAACATTATTTTGGTTGAAGCAGAGTGCAGGTTTGAAGACATAGATGAGACGTTGTATTTTTAATTTAATTTTAATATCCATTTCGTGAAAGCAATTTATTTACAAGCAGACGCAGCGCGCCGCAAAACAGAAGTAAGAAAGAAGGCAAAAAGGGCCGAAACAAATGATCACTAGTCTTATATAACATAACGCCATCCTGTGCCCCCGGTGCCTATAACACTAAGTTATCTAACCAGTTGGATGAGCACAAGATGGAAGGGGGGAAAAAAAGAAAGAAAGAAGATAAAAAGAAAGAGACGACAGACCATCCAGGGTTCTCCAGAGAGAATCACATTGGTGTCAAATCCTACATGACTATATTCAATTTTTTGGTGATGTAATAACTGGATAGAGGGGAAAAGAATACTTAAACAAATGGTGATTTTGAGTTGAACTTACAGGGAAATGAGATTACTAACTGAAAAATTGATAATTTACATTGAGAATATCTGTATGACATATATTAGCATATAAGTAATCACTAAAGAGTCAGAAATCTGTGGCGTCCGTCTGAATCCTGTGGTTTTGATTTCCTTCTCGAGAACTGCACTTTTGAGGGACTTTTGAAGTTATAATTTCGGCTGATTTTGACATGTGGCATTTTGGTCTCAGCTAATGTGTAGTCTTGAATAGGTCTTGGTATTTGTGAATATGGCTTACTATGGAGTGGATCTTGCCACGTGAAAGGGTATTCGATGCAACTCTCCTGTACCATTCTTCTTCGAGACTTGTTTCTGGCTTTCTCATGTGCCATGACAGAGTCAGTAGGCATTCGGTGGCATAGTGAATTGGGGATCCTATCTCCCCACAGCTACAGTAAGGAGAGTTGGCCAGATGGAATCTGTGTAGGTATGTCGGGAATGGACCGTGTCCAGTGAAGAAAAGGACATCGTTCTGTTCCAGTTGGCAGCGTAAAGAGAAACTTTCGGTATTATATTGAATGTGGAGCGGCCTGTTTCGCCTTCTTCCCATTCCTTTTGCCATATTGTCATCATATCGGTTTGGAGGATGTTCTTCAGGTGACATCTTGGGAGCTTCATTATATTCCGATCTTGATTAGCATTAGCCGCTGTTTTGGCTAGTTTGTCAGCCGCTTCATTCCCTTCATAGCCTACATGTGCCTTGATCCATGAGATTTTAATGTGAGGGTTTGCAAGAAGAAGGGTAAATGTATCTCTTGCTAATTGGCTATTGGATTTTGGAGAACTTGAGGCTTGTATACTTGCTTTATTGTCGACGTAAATAGTAACTGGATCTGATGTAGGAAGAGAGGTTGCGTATTTGACTGCTCTGTTGAGTGCTAGTAATTCAGCTTGGAAGACCGTGTTTTCTTTCAATAGGCTGGTTGACCATTGGTGTATAGTCACTGCATCCTGCATGACACAAAATGCAGCCCCAACTCCTGCTGAGGATTTTGATCCATCTGTATAGATCCCGAGTACTACATTCTGAGACCCACCGTCTTCCAACGAAATTTGATGTGCTTGGAGATGTTTGGAAGGATGTGACGTCCAGCCCGTAGCTCTGTATTCATACTCGTGTGGGCTGATATGTGGCATATCATGTACGATTCCACGGAGTCTGTACAGTTCAGTCATTCTTGCCATCATTTGAAGCTTCAGATGTAGTGGTGGCAAGCCAAGGATAACCTGAAGTGCTGCAGTAGGCGTGGTCTTGTATGCTCCCGTAATTGCCAACAGAAAGCTTCTTTGGATGGAAGAGAGCTTTCTTGCTAATCTAACCGTTGGGTGAATGCACCAAACTGCAGCTCCGTGTGCAAGCATCCTTTCAATGACTGTCCTGTACAAAATATTTCTGTGTCGAAGTGTTATCCCCCAAGATTTGCCAGCTATTTTGAGAAAATTGAATTGTTGTTGTTGCGCTTTCAATGCTAAATGCTTGAGGTGGGTATTCCAATTCAATTTATCATCATTATGGACACCTAGGTATTTAATGGCATGCGTCTGCTTTATTCTTTCTCCCTGCCAATAGATTCTGGGTCCTGCTACCCATTTACTAAACAGAATAAAGTTGGATTTCCCCGTGGACACTTCTAGATTGTTTATGTCAGCCCAGGATATAAATTGTGCTATTGATTCTTGGGTATTTTGTCTTAGATTTTCTTTTGTTTTGGATTTAATAACCAGAACAAAATCATCGGCGAATGCTTGGATAGTTGTATGGGCAGGCCAGATTTTATTAAGCAGATCGTTCGCCACCAAGTTCCACATAGCTGGACCACTGCACGATCCTTGGGGGCAGCCTTGCTTCTGTTCTCTTATGGCCCAGCCTTCTTGTGTGTTGAGGATTATTTTTCTGGCATGTAGCAAGTTTTCAAAGATGTTTCTTAAATTTTGGGGACATTGGAGTTTATCTAGATATTTAACTATTGAATGGTGTTGGATATTATCAAATGCCCCTTTGATGTCCACTGAAAGAACCAGAATATTGTCTTTTTCCCTTTTTCCATCATAAATTTTTTCTACAAGCTTTTTAAGAGCAGCATCTATGGATTTTCCTTCACGGAATCCAAACTGGTTATTGTTGATGAGTTTATTTGATTCTAGAAAATAAATAAGACGCTGTGTGAGTAATTTTTCTAGAACTTTTCCAGTCTTATATAACATAGGATTTTCGGCCATGCGCCAATTCAATACATATGTTGACCTTTGACACCTTTTCGAGCACATTCATTTGATACGTAGTACTGATGGTTCATTATTTTTACAAAGGGATTAATTAAACTGAAAGTGGAATTGGATCACGAAATAAGATAAAATCTTGGAAATGAATTAAATTGAAATTAGAATTAAAATATCATTACATATATATGTATCAATATTATTTTGTTTGTCTCAGAAACAGCTCTAACGATTTGGATGAAATTTTACTTTTAGATAATGTTTGCTTTTTAAGTTTATCTGTATAGGTGTCTTTTCTAGAAAAACGCAATTCTACAAACAAACCCCCTTCCCCATTTTTTTATAATTAACTATTAGAATAAGTATATTCAATCCTGCTTCGAAGCGTGCTCAGTGCAATATAGTAGTTATAACAACATGAATCACGTGTGGGTTGCGGGTCCTCGGTTCGAGTCCTAATTTTTTCTTTATTTTTTTTTTACTTATATATTTATATTTAAGTTTATCTATATAGATGTTTTCCTGAAAAACGTTATTTTACACACGAAAAAGATTTTTTTATAACATTTTTTTATAACATAACATAAAGATTTTTTTTATCAGAGCCTTTATCTATCTGTTCTCATGCTGATAATGTTATATAACGCCATCTCGGACTCGACTTTACAATGGTAGTGGAATGTAATTTAAAATATATAAATGATAGATAAACTGTAAAATGAATACTGTAATATAGCAGATTGTTTCGAATAACACGTTAAACTAAGTGCATTCAGTATTTTTCTTTTTATTTAAATGGCCAATTCATATCTAGGTACAATTGAAAAATATGCATATGTAATCTGTATGTGATTCGTATCTAAATATTTTCTCCGAAAAAACACAAGTCTACTACAAAAAAAGGGAAAAAAAGCTCGGTCTTAGAAATATTATTTCCTTTAGGACGAATTTAAAAAGTATTGTAATTTTATGGCGCAAATACAAAACTTAATGAATTGGTAAATTGACCGAGTTATGCTAATAAATAATGCATTTCTTAAGATATTATCATATAGCCAACCAAAAACCGTGAAAAAAGTTTAAACCCTTAGACAAGTTATGCGTTAGGCAGAAGATTATTGCCCTTTTTTTGATGTACTGGTATAATAATATTCTCTTTATACATTTTTTCTAAGCAAAGAAATCCAAAATATTAAAATTATTTTTAATAATTGGTATTTTCGCTTGAATCTAAAAGAGATTGAATAAACATCTTAAATAAACAGGAGCTGGATGAAGAACTCTTTGAAGAAAACTAAAGGTGTAATTTGATTGATGAAACAATCGAAATGGAAGAAAATAGTTACTCATCATTTAGTGCACGAAAAAAGTGTTTGACCTCAATATGGTACTGGTCACATTTCAACAGCTTTACTCACTGAGATCGACCATTATCAAATGTAAAAGAAAGATGATCGATATGTCAATACATCTTGGCAATGTGGGTCTCAGTAAGATTTTAATGCATTTTTTTATTACATTTTGCTTATGTTTTTATGTCAAGTAAGTAATCTATCAAAGCTATTAGTTGCTATAAATACATCGCGTATTACTTTCTTACTCCAATATTGAAATGTCTAGTAGAAATTTAAGTGTGCTATTATATCTGATTATAATAATTATTATCGAATCAATTGATCCATCTTTTAGAATTTGCAAAATTTATATTTAAACAGGGATGAATTTTAACTGCATATTTTGTTACTAAAATGTCAATGAAAATGCTTATAAAGAAATCGGCTTTATAAAGGAAATTATTTAAATATTAATATGCACATCATCATTAATTGACCTAAATTAAGGTCATCATTAATTGACCTTAAGAATGTTTTTGTTTTTCATCTATTGAATTTCATATCATTTAGTTCGGTAGGAATTGCTTGGCTTAAATTGCCAATTGATAATGCTGCCAGTTACTTGAATTAAGCCGAGAATTTAAGATTATATACCTGTTTAATTAAGATTAAACGTAGAGATTAATTTTGAAATTGCTAAAAAAAGTTTGAAAAAGTTTTTTCCCAGAAATTTTCTATCTTGAAATTTTTTTCCTTCTTTACTAATGTATATATTCAAAACATTAATAAATTTTACAAATTAATTTCTGAAAAATATAGAAACTAATCAGGTCTTTGGTGCATAGTTCTAAAGTTTTCGAATGCATTGAAATAAAGTTTTTTCAACGCATATGATATATATCATGCTTTGCAGAAACAATCATGAAGTTCTTTAACGATTTTTATTTTTCAAAATTTCAAGGAAATAGTCAAGTTTTAACTTTTTGTCAGGATCCTTTGTTCAAGCCATGCAGAGTGTAGCATACAGAATAGGAAGACAGGAAACAGAAGAGAGAGATTTTGTGAAATTATTCCGAGCTTATACAGTTTTAGAAAAAATCCTGTCGAAAAAGGATTTTGATTTCATGTAAAAAAAAATAATAATAGCCCACGCAGTTCAAAAGTTACTGTTATAGTGAAACCAGATTTCGACTAATTGGGAAATTATTTTTAGTATGCAGATTAATTAGAAATTATTATACAAATACACATTTACAGACGCACAATATCAATTTTGCCACATCTTCCATATAAATATTTTCGAAGGTGAAAATATGCACTTCAAAGCAATTTTTTTTTTGAAATTTTAATTAGAATTTTTTTTAAAAGTCGTAGAATTTCCAAAAATAATACAGTACAAAAGAGATTTTAACATCATCTTAAAAAAAAAAAAAGAAAAAAAAGAAAAAAAAAATTTCGATACCAATTTGTTTACCATATAAAGTTTTTCTTTATTTATTCAACTTTTAAAAAAATATTTTAATTGTATTTTGGAACAAGGATACAAATATACATAAGAATTCTGAATCACAGTACGTATTCATAAGAACTCTGGATGAACATCAAAGTTCTTAATAAAAATCATTATTAAAGTTTCAAACATATTTTTGCTTTTGTTTTACAATCCGAATTACTAACGGTATTAATACAAAAAAAAAGAATGAATGAAACGTGTCAGATAATGAAATTAAACTTCTCTTCTTAACGCAGATCATTAGTGGCAGTTATTATTTGAGGGAAGTAAGAAATACATTTACTTAATTCTGAGAAAAATCTTTGAAAGATTTAAATTTATAATACTGTTAACAGGAAGATAAAAATCAAATTTTATATATATTTTAGGTAAGGAATTAGGTTACAGCGTTAAAAAAGGATAAGGATCTGCTAGAAATAGCAAAGCCTTCCATCCATTTTTATTGAATTTTAATGGAGCTGACTGAAAATACGGGAAATGTAATGCAAAATGAACAGAAAAACTTTAAATGTTGATACAATTATCTCTCTATCAATATTTAAAGTTTGAAAATATTTTTCTGAAGAAGCTATTAACATAAAATATTTAATAGAAATTTTAAAGGCCATTAATTCCAGTTTTGCACCAAAGGCGGTTAGTATACATATATTGTTTACATATATATTTGGACTGAGATCGAGATCCAAATCCATGTTCCCGCAGAATTCTACTTCTTGGTTTTCAGATGCCAATCTTTAAAGTGGTCTTTTTACTTAAATCTGATCCTCTGTCTGTTCGATATCAAAGAATTCCCGCTGCTTTTGTTTGTTTAAGAAGAAAATAAAGTTCTTCGCACTCTATTTTAGACGTAGCTGGAATTCTACTCGGCTCGAAATCCCACACTATCGATTTATACATTGTGTGAAAGAATTCCTGTGAAAAAAAGTAATTTTCAGAAGAATCGAAATCGATCTTCTATAAAAAGAACAGACATCTTCACTTAAATAGAAAGAACACAGAAGTGAAGTATTATTTTCTGTCTGAAACGAAAGGATGTTATTGCAAAGTTTCTTGAACCATAAATAAAATCGAAACGTATTACGTTTGTAGAAATCGAGGGCAAAATACCTTGTGGTTTCTGTATCTAAAAAAATGATCGAATAATGTTTTTACTTAAAACGTTTATAGCAATAATGTTGTAGTTTAGCTCTATAGTTGCCTGCACTGTAATTTATTGTATTATTAGCCCTATTTTCTGATCAGCTGATTCGCCTAGAACATTCATTTTGTTTAATTCCTTTTAAATTTTTTATGCATAAATGTGTTGTTTCTTATTCACTCAAAAAAGTATTTTTAAGTCTCAAATTGTAATAGGCCTTATATCCGTGTTATTTCAATATATTTACACTTGATATATTTCTTAAGCCTAATGAAATTGAATTCCACAGCAATATAAAACATTAAAATCTTAAAAGTCTAATCTATTGCAGACACGTTGTCTTTTGCGGTGACATACTTTCTGTTGACTGTATAGATTATTATCAAAATGTTTCATCCTTAACTTTAAACGATGGATGAAAGATGCGCAATTAAATATTTGATGAAACTATGAAAAAAATTTAATTTAAAATTTTATTGTAGCAATAAAAGCTATTATAGACAATTATGCGAATATATATATATATATATCCAAAAATTTCCAAAATTTAGAAAAAATTCCATAACAATTAAATAAGTATCATTAAAAAGAATTTAAAAAAATTTTAAACGGTGATGCAATAATATTTTTTGGAAGTTATCACGGAAAAACGAAAATATTTTCATTAACCCTCCAGCTGCGTATCCCGCGATTTCCTCTTGTTTGGCAATCAGTCTCTTTTCTATTACATTACATCCTGCGTTTTTTGCAATTTAGAGTGTTTATTATTACAATTATAGATTTTTATTATATTATATTATTATCGTTTAACATATAGTATCTGTTCACTTTGTTTGAAAAATATCTGAACTTATTTGCAAGCATCGCATCGAAACAGTGATTTTAAATTACGCAGTCAGACGGTTAATTTTTAATTAAACAGAATTCTACTTTTTGCAAAAAAAGAAAAAAATAAGCTTTCTAATATACTTTTTCCCATATCTCAAAATATACTTTTACCAAATTTAATTCCTTTATATTAAACGATGTAGATTGTAAAGCGCCCATACATACATACATACATACATGGACCCACACATTCATTCTGCGTTATTTTAGTAAAAATTATTGGTTAATAGAAGTCAACAAAAATCCTTGAAGATATCTATTTTGGGATATTCCGGTTCATTTTGAACCAAGTCTTTTTATTAAAAAAAAAAAAAAAAAAAAACAGGACATTCCTAATCTAGCATAGGTATGGGAGAGAATAAAACGTCAGATAAATTCAGGATTTCATAAAAATAATGGAAATTCATTTTCTTTTGTATAGATCCGAATATGCACATAACATGATTAACTTAATTATATACTTAATGGATGCGTTTTTTATAAATTAATCTGCCATTCATTAATAATATATCACAATTTCACATGAAATTAATTCATATAATACTAAAATGAAGTCGAATAAATTATCGAAAGAAATAGAGAATGCAATGGAACTGGTTCTCCAGTTTAAAAACTTTTCCTTTAATATATATCATTCCAAACGATCTTTCAATTGTGCTTTAATTATCATCATACACATATGAGGAGAAAAATAAAATGTTTTCAGTATATAAAGTGCCTATAAAGCAACTTTTTTCATTTATTGACTTGATTTCGAAATTGTGTGTGTCTTAGTTACATTTTAAGATTGTTGGATGAATTTTAAAGGATTTCGTGAAACTCAATTCAGTTAGGCTTAATAAATAGCACAAGCATAAAATAATAACGTTGTTACATTTATAAAATTTATGAATGAAGACTAAAAATGGTATACTTAGTTTTCTATTGAATTCCTATATTGCATGTGGAGTATATAAAATAATTTGCCACGATTCCTTGCCTACTTAAATATAAAAAATCTCAAAAATGTTAATGGTTTAATGTTCTTTTGTACATTTATATCCTATTCCTAGATAGCTAACATTATTGTGAAACGTTTCCAAAATTTCTTTTATGTTTTAACAAGATTCAAATAGGTCACTTAACGAAAATTTAGGATTGCCATTCAGGTTTTTGAGTTCGGAATATAATTTTATCTGTTACGAACGTTCCTGAAAGTAATCCTCAAATTGGCCACATTTTGAAAAACTGATCGAAATGCTATACATTCTCTAAATTATTACCTCCAAAGAATTTTCCTTCCTTAAATCGAAGCTCTATAAATTTGTATACCGACGATAAATTTATTAATGTAATCAATTATATGAACAAACTGCTTTAAAATCGAAAACTGCTAAATGAAATATCAGGAACAAAAAAAAAATCTTAAAAATATTTATTCAGTTTGATTGTGGAATTTAAAATCGATATTAAGCATAGAATAGATGGTTAAGAATTTTGCCAAGATAATAAAATTTCTTAAAGGATATGTTTTTTCTTAGTTTTAATGTTATTGACATTGTTCAAATGCGCCGTTTCCAGCATGATTTTTTTGAAAGCATTTCTCTATCCATTTGTACACTATTAAGGACATTTTCTGTATTGTTGATAGACTTAATAACGAAATGCTGAAATAGACATTTATTTAAATGTCTATTCCAGACGTTTAAATCATTTATTTAAATGTCTATCTCATTTATTAAAAGCTTTTACTCAAAATAGTTATTTAAGACATGTATTCAAAACGCAGATTTTTTTTATTGATTTAAATTTTACAAACTTTAAAAAATTTATTCACCTTCCAAAAAATCTTCCTAGGCTCTCCTAATCATGCGAGCAATAATAATTTATACAAAAATTCCACCAGGAAAGGCGAGAATACATAATAAAACAGATGGCATTTTCGGCATCTTTTCTATTGGTACTGTATGAATTATAGAAATAAGACATAAATCATCTGGATGTATTCTTGAAATTAAACCTGGGGAAAGAGAAAAAGATTTTTTTGCTCCAGTAAAGAGCCATTTTGTTGAAAAGATGATTGAAAGTGAACTATTTAAATTAGGTAAATAAAAAAACATTTAATAGAAGTCTAGAATTTGTTTTAGATAATAAATTTAAAAATCATAAACGTATGAATAAAAAAAAACACTCAAAAATTAATTTAAAGATAAATAAAAATTTATATCGCCAAATCATTTGATAAAAGGCCAAACAGGGGCCAAATAATGCAACCCTGTCAAGGGTGAATAGGACAATGAACACTTTTGTATAAAGTATTTCATTTTGAATGCTAAAAAACTTACAATTAGAAGGGAGAACGCATTTCTTTTTGTGAACTAAACACATGATATTTTTTTTTCACATATTTCATTTTTAATTCAAAAACGTATCACTATGAAATATTACAACATTGTAGTGTTTTCTTAAAAAATAAAATAAAATAATGAATCTCAGAAGCCAAGCACATAGTAAATATCATTGCTTTGACAATAAATAATTGCTGTACGAAACAGCATAGTTTCATTATTTATTTGTTGAGATTATGCAATGAAATGATAAAATTTTCGTACAAATAAATAATAAACCACTATTTACTTAACGATAAAATCGGACGACCAATATCATATTAGAATAAATTATATATATTAACCGATCAACACTGCGCTTATTCAAAAGGGTCGCTGTTAAGATGCGACATATATATGTCGATGAATCCAGTAACAATGTTGCGACTATAACTATTATGCTTAAACTTAATTGCTTCGCATGGTATATTACATAAACATCATTCCCTATAAATAGCGGAAAATTAACTCGTCAGATATAAGGTGGTGTTAAATTATAGATAATCGATGGAGAAATGAACATCTCTCTTTCTTGCAAGGTGGTTAAAACACTTTTGGATCATTTTTCGCGTCATTTACTTTTCTGTCAGAACATTCATCTGACCTACATGGTATGCAAGCTGACTTTCCTTATTCCATTTTTTCCTATTATATTTGTATAGTGTTTTTTAAAAATTCTTATCATTTTAAGGGTTTTTATCATTTTTTTAAATATTGATTTACGTCATTTTTATGTGAAGTTAACTGACAGCTTCTATTTTTCATGTCTGTTCTGAAATTCTCAAATTGTGATTGAAATAGTTTTTAATCGAAACCATTTCCAAGCGAAAATGTATGCTTGCAATCCGGAAATGCAGTTACCGATTAATTTCTTGCTGAAATTGCAATTAATTTTTTTATAACTACAATTATTTATCCTTTTAAAATTATTCTCATTGGTTCAGTTATTTAACCTGATTCTTGTTATGCTTATTTCTTAATACAAAATGGAATAAATGTTCATTTATCATATGAAGTGAGAAAAATAAGAACATCTGACAGAGAAAATTCCATATCTTCTAGGGATTTACATCTGACTGACTAAAAATGTGCTATTTATAGACGAAAATCTTTATTCACGTTAAATATATCTTTAAAAAATGCTCAAGAGATTTGCTAGCATGTTTTTTACTCTAAGAGGATCAAAGTAAGTGACATAAACCTATAATATAAAAATATCCTTCACTTAAATTGAGAGATATATAAATTTATCTTTTTCTTTGTCTTGAAACAAAAGGTTTTGCTTTTTAGTTTTCAGATATTTTTGATACAGATTGGAATTAAATGACATATCTTGAGTTTTTTTAATAACTGTCTATATTTTTAGAAACTGTCAAAAATTTCTTCAAAAAATTATGTAATTATTACCAAGCACTTCTCTAAAAATTAATGTTTTCTATTATAGATAAAAACGATTTATTAAAATCATCTTTTTTATGTCCAGGAAAATATTTAAAACAAATAAAAATGCTTTCCAAAAAATACATTTTTTACATTTTTACGATACCAATGATCAGTGTCAGAATAAATCTTAAATTATTGTATAAATAGATTTTGACACAATCTGAAATCTTTCTGTAAGATAGAACTTCTGATAAACTTTAAATTCAATTAATGTTACACTATAAATTCTTAATAATTATAACGCATAAAATTTCCTTATTCTCTTAGGTATACATTTCAGAGGTATTTAAAGAAATATTTTGTTAATAATACACTTGTAGGAGCATTGTTGACTTTGAAAATGAGAAAATTATCAAGAAAATTATCTTTCTTTTGAAGTAGATACCTTTGAGTGCTTTGTATATTAGATTGCATTTTCTTCCTTTGGTAATTTATTTATCTTTGGGGCTTTGCATTTCTTCTTTAACTAAAACAAATGCTCTTATTTATTGAAAATGATAAATTAAATGTATCTTTAAGCTTTTAATGCATCGTCATATTAGTTTGCTTATATTAGTTATACTGCTTATATTAGTTTGATTTTATAATTTTCAATATTTAATGTTGAGAAATATTTTAACATTTTGGTGTTTCTAAAAGTTTTTAAAATAAAGACAAAGGGTAGTTTCTTTTCTTTCAGATGATAACCCAAAGTCACATGATGGTTTTGTCGTTAATTTTTTCTTTAAACAAATTTGTTTATAAATTAAAGTCGAATAATCTAAGAAGATGTGTTAACTAAACAAACGACTCGTCTCATAGGAAAATAAGAAAATTATTTTGATTAAATGAAGCAAACCAAAGCTATTATTAACCCTTTCTAGGGCCGTAGGAAGTATGCTTCCTACCAAATTTATCAATCTTTGTATGGAATTATGTAGGTTGGCATAAGTTCTGACAATTTTTTTTGGTAAGTCAGAAACTTAGATGCTTCAGTTCTTTATCTCAGACAAAATGATGTGTCTTGATTTGTTACTTAATAATTAATTAACCAAATTAAATTTATCTAATAAGCTAAATGAATCCCTTTTCTTATTCTAATTTCAAGCCTAAAAATATTTTAACATAATATGACTAGAAAAAATTGGCCCTTTAAAGGGTTAATTTTGTCTTAATGGGAGAATTGCGTTAGTTGACCTCTGAAAGTACGTTACTAATCAATGATTATTTTATTCAAAATGCACTGAATTCATAAAAACGCTATTAAAAATAGTCTCATGGAGGTCGAATTATTTTATTTTGCATTCAAAACTGCTTACTAATATACAACATAGGTTAATTAAGTAATGCTTGCATGATATTTTGCTTTAGATCAATTAAAAATCATCTCGTTTATGCATCACGAATTTGAATGACATTGTCCTATCATTTGAAGGTGCCCTTCCCTAAATTATTGCTGTTTGCTTGATATCGCATTAATTCAAATTATAAAATTTTAATGTCGCATCAATATAATTTGATTCCTTTTCGTGTTTTTAGTTGCATCACCATAATTTTATTTTAAAAAATTGATACAAATCTTTTGAAAACAATTTTTTTTGGTATAAATTTTTCAACGATTTCAATAAGACAAAAGAAATGTAAAATTTTCTTTATTATTATTTTTTTAATTTTTAACCTCTTAACCTTGAATATTCTATCATAGCCTACCTATTAAGTGACGTATTTTCTATTTCTGTGATTGGTGTTTGAGAAAATATGATTAAAGAATGCATTAGATGACTCTTTTTATAGAGTAGAAAAATGATTCTAAATTAACATGGCAACTATATCAATCAGAAGCATTATAAAATCGATAGTGAAAAAATGTAATTATTAATTTATTACAAATTAATTCATGTGGGTTAGTATAAATTATTATAACATTCTTTATAATTTATTGTAGTTGAATTGCTTTCATGTTTGGAAACTTTCAAATAAAATGTAACTCAATTTTTAAGCATTAAAATTTTGAAATTTTATAAATTCGCTCTAACGCAATAATAATACAATATTTTCTTATTGTTTTCAGAACTAATGTAATTCTTCTATTAATTTTAATGAAATTATGATTCCTAATAAAAATAGAGCTTATACAGTGGTTGAGATTTTGAGAAAAAATGATTACTAAAAGATTCCGTAATAATATCTGTAATATAGAAATATATAAAAGAATAAAAGTTGAAGAATAATTTTTCAAAGAAGTGTGAAGAGTTTTAAATTTATTAAACTACAAGAAGAAAATATTTTTTAATGAAAATTCTGGAGGTCAAAGCAAAAAAAAAAAAAAAAAAATCATTAAAATGTGTGGCATTGCATGTCAGGTAATAGGTAAAAAGGTCAGGTGATCGTATAAAAGAAAGCTTTTATTCACCAAGTAAAATTTAAATTATTCTATGAATGTGACAACTATTCCTATTTATCTAGAACATCTAATAAAACTTCTCACGTTTCTGCAATTTTTATTTTGACTTACAAAATTTTGTTAAAATATTCTTTTTTGCTGTTTAGAGAACTGACAATAGCGAATTTAAAAGGTTTTTAAAAATATATATTAAATTTTAATCTAATATATTTTCGAAATTTTTAAAACACAAACCACTTCAATCCCAGCGTATTGCAAGTTCTGCAGGAAACTATTGATTCCTTTTTTGCATTTTGCAGAATAATAAACCCTTTGCTTGGAATAAATAGCTTATGCATTAGAAATAAGCCATCAGTTGTAGTCTGATTCTTGAACTGCAATTTTAAAGCCTTTACATTCGTGTTGTATACCAAAAGAGAGCTTATTTATGCACCGTGTTGCTACGCAATTTTTTTTTCAAGACCCAAAGGGGGAAAATCAATGGCCAACCTAAGCAGCAACTTGCTTTTATTGCGGTATTGATTATCGTGTTTCCGCCATGGAAAGCTTTGTTTGCAGTTATAAGTACTAAAACACGCGATTCATTGATATCTGAAATGGTTTCGTATATCGGAACTATTTTAAAGCTGTTTTTGTGAATGCCAGCGCCAACCCGCCATTTAAGAGAAAAAGGGGCCATAAATCGGAACAGAACTATCATTTTTTTATATATCTTTAAAAAATATTAGTGTTTTATTGGAGGGGGCAGTAAAAACTAATGGGTCAGAAACATTTTTTTTTTTGTATCCATAAATATAATAAATTATAGCATCACCTATTTATGTGGGTGAAAATAGTTTTTTTGATCATGTTACTGATTAAGAAATAGCAGGTTTCAATGTCGGCATAGTTGAATTGTTTGTCTTTTATTTTTAAATATTCCTGCATATTTGAGAAAAGATTTCGTTTGTATAAAAAATAAAAAAATGCTTTGTCGCATTAACTAAGTAGAACATAAACGTTAAAAATATTTCTTTCAAGTAATAGCGAAATTGTCACTTTTCAAACAGAAAATTTTCTTTTAAAGAATAATATTTCATGTAATTTACAGTGAAATTATTGTTATCAAAATATACAGGGTGAGAACAAATGATGAACCCGATTTAAAAAAAATCATATTTTCGAAACTACCGCACATATTACAATATGTGTTACATAAATTTAAAGAGAAATATACCAAGTTTTTTTTCAGTTACAAATTTCCAATGTGTGACCCTCTTGTTACACGACATACGACCAATCTGTACATTCCAAACATTTTGAAGCATTTTATTTTGTCTGTTATCTTTGACGTGACCCTACAAAAAGAAATCATTGAGACAAGACAGTGTTTACGTGCCACCAATGCCGAAAACACTGCCAGAACTTAAAGAGCACTTTCGTGCAGCATTCAGAACAATTGACAGAGTGATGTTACAAAATGTTTGGAACAAACTGGATTACAGATTGAATATATCAAACATATGTAACTGAAATTTTTTTTTGTATATTTCTCTTTAAATTCATGTATCACTTATTTGAATAGGCCCAGTAGTTTCAAAAGTATTATTTTTTAAAATCGGTCCATCATTTCTACTCACTCTGTACTTCTCCAATGTCTTTGTAGTTGATATGTACTCTTACGAAACTTCAGTTATTTGTCAAACATATTTTGTGAAACATATTCAAACGTATTTACATTTCATCTTCCAAATGAATTTAAAAAATATTTTTCTCAATTTTTAATTTACACAAAATACAAATTGGATTGTATTGATTGCCTAATCTTTTATGTATAATTGATTAATTCATATAGTAAAACGTTAAAAGTAAATATTTTTGTAATTAAACCAATTAGATTAACTAGTACAAATCTAACAGTTGTGTGTTCTAATATGAGATTTTTATAAAATACAGATTCATTTATTTGATGACGTTTATTGATGATAAACGGCATCAAACGGATTCATTTATTTGATGATAAAAAATATGAAATTATAACATACATATTCGATTTTGTTTTACATACAGTTTTATCAACTTAAGCTTTATTGAATACAAAAGACATGAAAAATTAACTAATTAATAGAAGTTTACATCGGTAGTTTAAAATAAATATTTTTGGATGGTTCTAATAACACAATACATAAAAATAAATTGAATTGAAAACTGTTATTATGGAAATTATTATCACCTTTATTTTTCTTGCAATAATATTGTCATCAAACCAATAAGTAATAATTCATTTCGATAATTCTCCAAGATATAAAAATTCAGCCAAGTATTTAATGGACTTTTTTATATGCAAAATACTTTAGTAGCTTAAAGTTTGTGAAAAAGCTTTAATAGTTTTGAGTTTAAAAAAGGGTCTTATAAATATTAACAAAACATATATAAAATGTGTATTTCATCCAATGCTTTTTACAAAAATACCTATTTGCAGTTTATTTCTATTCATAGAAGACTTTAATACTTAATATTTCCTTTTAGACTTTAATACTTCCTATTAAGGCACTTTCAAATTTCAGTATTTTATAAGAATATTACATCAAAAGAAATGTTAATGTTTCCTCGAAATGACGTCGAAAACTATGAGAGTGGCTGCTTTTCCCCTTAGCCATTAATATCCAATTTTAAAAGCTGGATAAGAAGTTTTAGGGAGAAATATCAGTGCGGTACCAGGTTAATGAGTTCTCTTCAAATATTTTAATTCATTTATTCTGTTGGAAAATTTCCGCATTATAAGCATCAGAGAGTATCTATCTAATATTTATAAAATAATATTTAAATTTTCTTTCTCTTTAGCATTCTGCCCTATATTATTCATTACGTATATAGATGAAATTGGATTTTCTAATAGTGCTATGTCTATATATGTAATAAGTGTAGAATTATAATTTTTTTAAAAATTGTAACGGGAAAATTCTCATAAAGTGAATATTTTATCACGAAATAAATTCTTAACACAAAAAAATGTATGCAATTAATATGAAACAGAAAATTTTGTATTTAAATTTTATATACTGGTACAGATTGCAATTCAGCAGTGAAATATGTTTCTTTTCCAGATTATTTCACTTAATTTCGTTCATTTAGCAATGAAACTGTGCATGTATACATTTTAGTTCATTTATTTTGGGATAGTTGAGAAGGAATATTAATTGTTGTTCAAAATTAATGTTAAGATAATAAATATAACAGACATTTTTAAGTACGCTCTTTGCAGAAAATAATTTTTAGCCAAAACATATAAAATATAATTATATGACAAGGAGATTAAACCGTAATAAATGTCATATGAAACAAAATTTCTAAATATTCATTAAAAAATCAAAATTTATTTCAGCGTTTGCTTTTTTAAAAATCTCCAATGAGCCATAAAAAAGAACAAGATTAATTCATTACCAACACATATGCTCAAAGTTATGTTATTTTGTTTATTTTTTTGGCATAATCGCCATGTATTGTTTCGCCACTTTTCGATGATAGTACTTCGCTAAGGGGTATTACGCAGAAACATTTATTATTATTACATTTCCTGTTTCCTTTACTAATCTCTGATTTTGTTATATAAGAAAAGCTAATATCTGCTTTTGAAAGGACAATGTCTAGATACATTTTTAAAGATAAAAATCTAAACATAATATTAATTAAAAATTAAACTTAAACAATAATTAAGCTTACTTAATTATTAATTAAATATTAATTTATAGTTAAGCTCTGAGAAATACTAAAATTTTATATTTTCATCGTAAACACATAACAAAATGTTTTAAAACTCTACAGCTATAAAAAATAAATGAAAAATTTATTACAATATTCTATGTTTGCAAACACTGAAGAATTTTTCAAATAAAAATATACAAATTATATTTGTTTTTTAAAAATATTGTCTTTTAAATTTAAAGTTGGTTAACATATTTCAAACATCATGAACTAATACAATCGTTTTTCAGCTTTTTTTTTCTTCATATTTTAAACATATATATGAAATGCATATTTTAAATTTTCCTTTTTGCTAAACAAACATACTTCGGGCCTTCGGAATCGAAAACTTTCAGCTTTTAAAATAATGGTTGCAATTCTATGCAAGAGCTGTTGGAACTTACAAATAATGGTCGCTATTTCGAGTGATTGTTTGATCTTTAAGTTACAATTTGCTTGCGTAACGTTAGTAATGTGATCTCAAATCACCCTTATTACGACCTTTCAACGACTAGCCACTTGTCATTTGTTAAATATGCACTCATCGAAAGGTTTTAGCACAAAATAGTTTCCAATCAAAATGAGTGTTCCAAACTATCCATCCTTTTAAGATGATTGCTTTTGGTGCTTTTTCGAATTTTCATAAGATGCGAGTCAGAGAGTTTATGGTAGTTGCAACGTTTGTTATCGTCCGAAAGTAGTTTGAATACAGGAAAAATATCCATAAATTTTTAAAGGATGCTTGGAATTATATTGGTAACTAAACAACTGATGAATTTAATATTATGAGAAATTGGTCGCAGGCATTTCTTCCATTATTTTTTTACGTGCACTTCATGACACGTCGGTCAATAATATTATATTTGAGAGGTTCGTGAAAGAGAAGTATGGTTATGCGACAATTGGGCCTAAATAATCGATTTGTTTTTCATATTTCTATGGTCATTATGAGAACTACCACAGGTGGCAAAATTCCCTTTCTTGTGGTTGATATCTTGTCTTTAAGGTTTGATTATTACAAGAATAGAGTATCGAACAGTCATAAATATTGGATTGCGTATATTTTGGAGAATCATCTTGACATTAATTTTATTTTTATATCTTGTATTTCATTCTAAATAATGTTTTTGTGTGTAATTTAATAATTTCAACGAAATAATTCGTAGATGAAAAAAAATGTAGGAAATTTAGGTTTAGTAAGAATAAATTATGCCATTTTTCTTCAATGGAATCTTTTACTTTTGCGTATTTCACGTAAAATATTTATAATAAAGCGACTACCCCAAGAGTTATAATGCATTCAAGACAATATACAAGAAATTTTAAAAGAAAAACGCATTTTTATATTAGAAATTATTGTAAAGTAATAGACAGCAGCTATTTAACATACAAGACCACTAAAAATGCTATTTTATTAATATAAATTATTTATCATATGTTTCTGAAAAAGAAAGCAATTTATTTTCTTTTGTTATAATGATCATGCGTAATAATTATTTACTAAGCATTAAATGTCTAAGGAAAGGAAACATGTGAATTTCTTTATTTTACCTTAAATATCTTACTAAAACTTTCAGTTTAGTTGCTTAACTTAACAATAAATTTACTATAATTAGTTTCAATCACAAAAGATAACTGCTTTAAAATTAAAATGTTACTGTTGAAAGTCAATTATTTGCATTCTTATATTAAAATGTTTCTTGATCTTATTTTCTAGAAAACGCCCAGAATGTCTACTATTAAATTTAAAGTGCATTCTTTTATACATAAATTTAATTTTAACTAAATAATTCTCCAGTCCAGGTCAGAATTTTAGAATAGAAGCATATTTTCTTTCCCTAGAGCTCTAATAATTTTATAATTGCCTTTTCTACCGTGCTGTTTTTAAGAGTAATTTTCTTTATTAAGACATATTCTTTAAAATGAAATTGTTTATTTTCTTAAAATAAGGAATAAAACTGTCTTTTACCCGCAACATTGTACTTATATGTAACTAATTTTTATTTTGTCGTATAAGGAATATACAGAGAGAGAAAACTTTATAATCATCAAAATCTTCGAACTCGAGATGTTCAACAAATCTTCACATTTTAACCGCCTCTGAGTCCGAAAAACATATTTCGGATAGTATGTTTCTCTGGGAACACGATAGCTTAAAAACGCTTTGAACTAAGTAGATGAAACTTGGTATGAACATTTCAAAGCAAATTTGCAAATTTTGAACGAAATCCATTCAGATAAATCTGTCTTCTTGGCAATTCGAGTACAAGAGAGATTAACAACTATAAAACGTAAAAAGATATATAGATAAAATTTGGTGTCCTTGTTTAGTGTCTAAAATGTAGATTCTTACCAAATTCGGCATTAAACCTGTCAAATGGTTAACCGTCTGTCGGTTTGCATTTTCGCATGCATTTGGATGCAATAAACTCATAACGCATTGACTTAAACCAATGAAATTCTGTATGTGATTTTGTGATTGCAATTGATCCCCATCCAATAATGTATCAATCAAAGGGAAAAAATCCATTAAAATACACATTTATACAGTAAAAATGATAGATTTACGCTAAAAATCTATATTTCCTAACTATTGTTCTCAAAAATATTTCCTAAATCTATGTTTCTTTAACTAACTAGCACAATTTTATGCAGATGAAAAGGGATAAGTCCTTTAATGGAGGATCTGCTGGAAAATTTCGGGGAGACCACGTACGATTTCTTAATAAAAAGCTTTACTTTCACGGAAAGCATTCCACTACTTGTTTACCTTTTTTCTAAATTACTGAGTTGCTGGAACTTCTCGGCGCATGATTGCAGAAGCTATTTTTTTTTATTAAATAATAATGCTTGATTAGCTGTCACGAGCTGAAATACGATTTTATCCGAGAAGTAAAAAAGCAAATAATTATTCAGGAAAACTAATGAAGGTTATTTATAAATTCATAAATTTTTCAAAAAAAAAAAAAGAAAGAAAGAAAGAAAGAAAGAAACGAAAAACAAAGAAATCCGTGTTTTTTGTCATAATAATAAAAATATTTTATCGAAACAAATTTCACAAAAGAAATCCACGCATAATTTTTTTATCATAAAAGAAATAATAAAATATCTTTTCACATTTTTTTTTTAGTTTTTCAGCTTTTTTCAGAATATATACAAGAAGACTGTAAGAAGTTTAATTATTTATTCTTATCACTTAAACATAAGAATTTAAATTATAATAATTTTTGTAAGAGTTATAGAATCCTATTGATATTTTTTTATCGTCTGATATTTTCTTTATAATGTTTGTACTAAAGATTCACTAGTTTTACATGTAGTAGTTGCATATAACGCATATTTCTCGTTAAATGTAGACTGAATGTTCTCTAAGATCTATACAGATCTAAACCATTAAAAATACAAATACTACAAATCACTTTGATATTGAATGCTAATTTTTTGCTAACTTTTATTCCTTGCACTATTTCAAAAGATTATAATTAATCTGGGTCAAAAAGTTTAAGTTAACTCCTTAATTAAACTCTACTTTGTGTTGTATCGTAATTTTTGTATTATATTTATGCACGTTACTTTTTTCTTGTCATATGACCTAAGTTATATATTTTGTTTAATATCAGGGGATTCGTTCACATATCATTTCAAAATATTTAAAAAAAGATTGCAAAGGTTTTTTTTTTTTTTTCGAATTTCTTTCTACTCCGAAATAATATTTCTATTAAACGCTCTCCTTAAACAATTTATGTAGATTGTAAAATACGTGTGTATTTGTTGAAATAAAGCCCAAAAACAGAAAAAAAAGCTATATAATGAACGAAATCAAGATTATAGTGCTTGAAAATGTTTTTTTAAACATGCTTGGATTTCAAAAAAAATCCTTCACTTATACACAGAAATAAAAATAGACAATGCACAACAATATAATTTCCATAAAAATTATTTTTAAGCCAATTTGAAAACATTCAACTAAGATAATGGAAATTAAAAAAAGATTCAATCTCCGTTAGACGTAGCTATATTATGCCTCATTCTAAACGTGGTGATCCTTCGTATGACACGAGTAGTCATTTTTAATTTTTAATAAAACATATATAATATGTTTAGCTCCAGGTTGATTACTTATATTCTAGCAATCTTATTGAAATAATAAATAAATAATCCATTAATAACAGCAATAAGTTATCACACATTAAAATTTAAATTCATTCCATTTTCACTGTATAAATTTAAAATCTCTACTAATAATAAAGGAGAAAATGTGTGTGCGCGTTCTACTCTAAAGAACAGACAGTGTGACCTAAGGCTACTAAATTTGGCACAGATATATTTTAAGGGGTGGAAATGTGTTCCTCGGGGAGAATTTCGTAATTTAATTAAAATTTTAATTAATTAAAAATTTAAGTAGAATTTAGGCGTTGTATGGCGATAACTTTCGAAATTATTAAGAAATAAAATTATAATAATGAAGAAATTAAAACTTTTGGTGATATGACCTGTCAGATCGTCTTTATATTTCATGCCTTTTTTGGAAGCGAAATGGTTCTTTAATGGCAATTCTAAAGACCTCGAGAGATAGTTTAAAAGGGTTTAAACAATCGACAATTGATCTCAAGCTGAAATATAACATATACTCAAGCTTTCTAAGAGATAGACAGCACCTAGTGGAGGGTTAAACTTTAAGTGAAGGAATATAGAAAAATTTAAAAAAAAATAAACAATCTCTTTATGAAATTATTAAATTATATGAAAATAAAGGAATAGTAATAAATAAATGAAAATATGAATATAAATTATTAAAAAGAAAGCGTTTTTGATTCGCATCGGAATATTTTTAAAAAGGATTATTCTTCGAAATATTTCTTAAGATCTTGAACTGTTTTGTACAATATGTACAAATAGAAATGCTTTTTTTGTTTTAGGAATCTGCCATCCATACAGATCTTTAAGCTCTATGAAATTTAATATTTGCTCCCTTTCTTAGGGCAAGAAATCCGTTTTTCGTTGCGAATCTCTTTTGCATTTTCCTCTTATTCTGTCCTTACAATTTGCGAACACAGTTACAGGGAGCAAAGTATTTTATTCCCATAGCACGATTTCAAAAGTGATTTAACATTAAATTTTTTTCTTATTGTCTCGTCCTCTTTCAAAAGAACATAAGGCAAGAAAGAACCAGCATAACCGGAAGGCATAACCTTTCAGATTCACTCAAATCTTGATGGGAGCATTTTAAGTCTCGAAAAAAGAACTAACAAATGCGTCATAAATGGAGTATTGAATTCAGAT
Organism: Argiope bruennichi; assembly: GCF_947563725.1. Taxonomy (NCBI): domain Eukaryota; kingdom Metazoa; phylum Arthropoda; class Arachnida; order Araneae; family Araneidae; genus Argiope; species Argiope bruennichi. The sequence continues at coordinate 81,221,156 of NC_079155.1, forward strand.
ATATATTCAGAAGTCAAAGATGACTTGGAAAATTATATTATGTTTTAGAAACAGACAAATGAAACTGGAATGTGACTTAAATGTTAATATTTTAAACTATGTCTGAGTTAAAAGTTAAAACTAAGTTCTGAAGCAATTCATTTTTTTATATATGAAAAGTAAATAATATACCTTGCGTTGGTAAGCCATTTTAATATGAAAACGTTATAGGGATTGAAAAGGGAACTAATTATATGAAACCATCGTGTTAATATTAATTTTTTAAGGATTACTCGCTTTGAGAGACCAACTTATTCGACTCAGAATATTAGTTTTACTTAATTATGAAATTATTAACTTAACAATAACTTTTCTTTTAAGTAACACATAAAAAATATGAAGTTAATCCAAAGTGAAATCTCTGTGAAAATGAACTTTCTTTTAGTACATTGTTAATAATTTATTATATGTGCTATAAGTTATTTTAAATGGGCCGTTTTGATACTGTTGAGTTAAAAATCTATACATTGATGGTCAAATTTAACACACTAAATCAAAAAGAATAAGGTGAGAAATATTGTAAAATATCTCTGTCATTATAATATTGGTATAAAGAATTATATGACGCTTTAAATACCTAAGCAATGTAATCTGGAAAAGAAATTTAATTTCTAAACACAATACAAAGGAAACTATTTTAAAAACTCATATAAAAAGTGTTAATTAACAAAATGTTCCTAAAAAATTTTTGTAAGGAGTAAAAGATTTTTTTAAAAAAAAATTTTTTAGTCGCAATATCTAAAAAAAAAGAAGTCAGAATTATAATAAACTGTGCAATTTAAACGAAACCCTGATTCCGCGAATACAAAGTAAAACAAACATCTATTACCACCTTGTAAAAATATCAATTTGAAGCTATTACTAGAAAATATTTTTAAAAAAAAAATCTCTTCATTCTTTTTCCTAAATTAAAATATCTTCTTTATGAAATAAAAAGTCTCTTCATTCAATACTCTTAAATTGGGAAACAAAATTTTATAAAGTGTATAACATCACAAAATTTTAAGTGGAAATTAATTTTGGAGTTAATATATTTTAGGAATCACTAAAGCAAACTTTTCTAATCGCAGTTTTAACAGCGGAAAAATTGGTGATGTGAATAAAATCTTTGAGGAAGTAATGAAATTAATTTAATTTTTGCTTTACGCAATGAAATATATATTATGCTGGTGTCCTGGCATAGGGGTAGCGCGTCTTCCCTGTGATCTGGGTCTCCCGGGTATGAGACCTGGTTCGGGATGGTTGTTCTTCATCTGTGTTCAATCCGTGAAATGTGTAAATGTGCCCCCCTATAAAAAGGGGTTATGCAAGCGAAGGTAACGCATGAGTAGCTAAGACGCATTCTTGGCCCTAGATGGCGCTACTGAAAGCAAGAGACGCTCTCTCGGCTTAAAATCGCTGACTTCGTCAGCGGGCTTGTCTAAAACAAGTGCCATAAGAAACAACAACAAATATATATTACAGTAAATCGTTAACAATTTCAAAAATAATTGTTAGAAGTATGTAAAATAATTATACGACAGTTAAATTAGTATACAAAAAATTATTTTTTAAAATTCATAGATGGTGTAAAAATTTTTTCCGAAATACTATAAAAATCTTTTCCCAAATGCTAAAATAAATGAAGCAAAAACGATGGTAAAAACTAACTTAATTTTTAACTGAAATCTTAATTACTCTTTTAGGCCGTTAAAAGTTAACAATGACCGTTTTCTTATTTTCAAATATACCATGTGCCTAATTTCATCAAAGTGTAACAAAAATTATGGATTTGTATATGAAATGCACAAATATAAACACGAAAAAATTTTCTTTTGTACAAGGGGTGTTCAAATGAAAAGGTACGAAACGACTCTGTGGGTATAAATGAAGATTTTATTCAAAGTATATACCATAGGCCTGAGCACAACGGTCCCATTGATTAACGAGCTAAAGCATTCCCAGAATTCATGTGGCCGTGACGAGACCCAGTCCTTCACAACGTCGTTGAGTTCGCCATCTGAGTAGAAACGCTTCCCTTTCAGATGATTTTCAGGGGAACAAACTCATGAAAATCGCAGAGTGACATGCCCGGGCTGTAGGGCAGATGGTCGATCTGCTCCTACTTGATGGTGACCAGTTTCGCGTGAGTGACGCTGAAGACGTGTGGATGCGCGTTATCATGCAGCAGAACCACACCCTCCGTGAGTAGCCCCGGTCTTTTGTTCATGATGGACCTGCATAGTCTTCGAAGTGTCTCATAGTACATATCGGAGTTAATGGTTCTTCTGTGCTCGAGGAATTCAATAAGTAGCAGACCTGCCACGTCATTCGGATGGAGCTCTTTATAAGAACCTCTGCTCTCTTCTGCGCATGCTCTGATCTACACCGGAGACTCCAATCGCATCCCTAGATGTCTCTCTACGCTCTCCCACAGCGGCATAAGTAAATATGTTAACAACGGTTACGTTGTTACAATGATTCGTACCTTTTCATATGAACACCTTTTGTATATTAAGATATTGAATTATGAATTATTTGTTTGGTGTCTGCCATAACTAAATGTTGAAATTAAGATGCATAACTGTGAAACTAAGCATTGACTGATATATTCTTAAATTCTACAAACTAGGCACAGGTATACTATCAGAAAGAAAATACAATTTATTGGAAATCTATTTCATAGAATTTTTACCTAAGAGTGTACAATTTTTTTATGAAAACAGAAATTTCTTCAATCATTTGCACATTTAAAAAACTTGGAAAGTTATAACATGTAAAAATGTTCTTTAATAGTTTATAAAAACAATCCTCTAATAGAAAACATTTTTGAGTTGTTATCTGATCTCAGAATCGCACACAATGAAAAAAAAATGAAGTGCAAACCAAAAGTTTAAGAATCAATTGAGATTGGCAAAATTTTAGATGTCTTTTAAGTATTAGAACAAAGATATAGCCAATTTTGAATACACTTAAAATTATTCAGACAAATTAATAAATATTCAGCTTTGTATAGTGTAAATCGTTGAAAAGCAACTTTTTTTTTGTTCCAATATTTCTTGAATACATTTATTTAATTTGAAGGCAAATCTGATGAGCAAAGCTTTTAAATGAGGATCATTGGGACTCCCTAAGAAAAAGCCATTTTAATCTATGAATAAAAGTCTATAATTCCATCTTCATTTTTATTATATGTTACTTTTTTTCTCTCTTCCACAGGATTTAGAGCCCTCCTCCTTTCCTTCTCCTTCTACCCCTCTCAGGAGGGACGAAGAGATGTCCACCCTTTTCTTCCGAGATGGTCTTCGGAAGATCGACTTCGTGCTCGCTTATGAGGACTCTGACTTCCGGCGAAACGAATACAGAGACATGTTTCAAAAGAATCTTCGCAAAGCAGGATTGGAACTGGAAATAGAGGACAAATCGGTAAGATTTTATACCACTGTTTTAATTGTCTGAATTTAATTTGGTTTAATTATATTAATGTCCCGTTTGGAAGAAACAGGCGTAAGGCTTATATTATGGTTTTATGGCACATGGTTTTTCAATATATTGTAAAGACATTATAAAGGCTTTAATAAAACCATTTACATCAGTAAATTTCATTGCGAGCTTGGCAGCCTTTAGTAGTTTGAAGAATCCAAAGACAGTATTCCAATTTTCACCACATATTGTTCAACATTAAGGTTATCATACTAGACAAGCATCTATGAAAGAAACTGAATGACCGGACCATTGCGACAGCAACACTGGCAAAAACTATGATTAAGTCCTAAAGGCTATCACCGGCCACGATACAATTCTTCCCGTGGGATGTGAATCCCATCATCAATAGCAAGTAGCCAGCTCCGAATATTTCTGCACCCACCAGGGTGGAGACAACCAACCACCTGACTCGAAGCTTCTCATCCTTATTTCTGAGGTGCCCTCTCTCGATGAGAGGTTCTTTATGTAATCTAGTGGAATAATATCGGATGAGCATGGGCATTACTGGCACCCTTTTTGTCATGATTTCGTTGATACTATTGTAATAACATTTGCATTTAAGCATTATTTGTGCTATCTGTTGGACTAAAAAAACAAAGAACCATAATAAAAATCTTACTATATATTATATTCAGTGGTTCTTTCGTAATAAATTCTTGTAATCAGGGACAGACTTTGTCATCACCCTGCATAAAATTCAAAACATTAATAACCTGCAACTTGACATGTAATAAATATGTACCAAAATCTTTTCTACATTGACAGAAAAGCCATACCAATATTTCATTTTTTACTGAAGACCCTATTACTTCCAAACGATGACGTCAAAATTCCATTCTTTAATATTACAAAAAAAATATCCCCTAAATGTGAAACTACCATTACTCAATACTTCGGAAGTTCCTATGAATAGAAATCAGAAAATACGAGTGTAAAGGGGTGAATTCTACCCGAAAGCACATTTCCATCAACCACTCACCATCTTTTCTTGACACCTCTTAAGGTGTCGGGGGAGGGGCACTCTGAATAATCGGTATTCATTGCTAGTAAGTCGAATGGAAGATATGAAACGGAAAATCCCATTCGAATTTGAGGAAATAAATCTTGAGTCTGGATGATATGAAGGGCTTCAAATGCCAGGCATAAATGTCAGATGAATTTTGAAGTTCAAATAAGGCTGCTCAGCGGAGATTAATTTATGGAAGGAATTTTAAGTACGTGAACTGCTGTTTTGAAGTGGAAGGAGATTATTAATGACAAAGGTTAGGAAAATCTACGCACCGTTCGGTTACAGTTACCCAAAATAGATTGTATTTGTTGTGGATTATAAAATTTCTGTCGTAGTCTTTTAGAAGAATTTGAATAAAATTGTTTTGTGGAAATGAATATTAATGACAAATGTTTGGTCCAGAATGTTTTCCATTCGACATAAGTTCTTATTAATAAATTGTCTGTTATGTAACATATATTTTCAATTTCAGACTTTTAAATGACTTTTTCCGAAATAGTATTTTGTAATCACTTTTCCATTTATTTATATTTTATTTTGATAAATTATTCAAAATTAATTTATTATTAATAATGTAATACATGTTGTTAATTTTACTTTTATATAATACTTTAATTATAAAGCAAAAGATTATTGTAAAGGGTGTCCCAAAATTAACTCAAGATTTGAATTTGCCACCATTCATGCAATAAAGCGTTGGCAACTCTATTAAAAGACATTTGACAGCTGATAGTTTAGGGTTAGTAAAAATGGAGTGTTGAACTTGCACGATAGAACAACATGTTAACTCAGGATTTGAATTAAATAAAAAAAGTTTTCTTCTTTAAATTGTTATATTTTTATTGAATCGTAAAGAACACAGGCTAAAGTTATGTATGGAATAAAACATAGGGCATATAGCCTCCATGGCTTTGCTGGCACATACACACTCTTTTGTCGAAATTTTCCTTGACCATTTTGCATAAATGTGCTGAATTTCGTTAATGCAGCGTTGAATGTCCTCCTTCAATGTGCATTCTTGTGGGCTTGTTGGCAGAGGCCTTTGACTTCAAATAACCCCATAAAAACATCCAATGGTGTTAAATCACACGATATAGGAGGTCAATTCTCAAATTTTTAAAATGTGGCCGCAAGACTTTCATTATTTTTGAAATATTGTTCAAGAGTGAAAACACGTTGTTCTGTCGTGTAACGCTCTATTTTTACTAATCCTAAATTATCAGCTGTCAAATGGCTTTTTTAATAAGGTTGCCAACAAATTTTTCTCATAATCTTTAAAAACTGTTTAAAATATTTTTTGCCTGTTAATTGTTCATGTATAGCAAAATAATCCTCTACCATATGTCTAAATTTACTAGTAGTTGCCTTTTTATCAATTCAATATAAGAGATACGATTCAGTTATGTAATTAACCCGTATAATATATAGTTCATTCATGTTGTAGATAAATATCCAGATTTAAAGTAGTTAATTTTTTTCCAATCTCTTTTTCAGAATTTTCTGTCTATTCTTTAACCCATTATTCTTATAAAATTTGGCATGATACTCAGTGCCTGTTTTGCGAAGTGGAAAGTATTATTGGTATATCCTGGTAAACCTAAAATATCAAAAGGATATTACTAATTAAGAATTATTTAACATCAAGAATTATTTTAGAAAATTCGTGAAGAATTTCAGTATCTCATTAATTCCAGAAAGATATGGAAAATCCTTCCCTACCTCTTATTTAAATATGTAACAATCAAACCATTATATAGAAATCTAGACACGGATATGCTCCAATTATGAAATTATCTATAATTTTGTGTTACCGTTGGTAACGTTTTATGTCAAATATTTTCACAACTTAATATTGAAATAGTCATTTCGTATTAATTTAACTTAGATTTTATCAGCGTTGAGTAATTTTGTAAAGAACCTAAGAGAAACTGGCAGCAGTGTTTTATAGTAAATATAATAATGAGAAATGAAATATGTTTAAAACTAAAAAAAATCGGAATAATCGAAATAAAAAGTGTTTAAAATCTACTTCTATTGTTGTTCTAAAAGAAAGTTTCTGAAAAAAACAAGAAACTGAAGAACAATCAAAAACATTCAAATAAATATTCTTCAAAACATTCTTAAAAACTAAATTTATTACAGAACAAGTACAGTTTCGCCTGTACAGAAGACTCTAGAATTTGTTTTATGGCAATGAAACATAATTTCACTAGTTCTAATGCGAATGATATGCTATGTAAAAACCAATAACAACAACAATAATAATAAATAAATGAAAATGAGGTAAACTTTTTGTCAATAGATGGTGTCTGAACCGATTTAAGGCGAACATCCAATACATTGCATGTTTCATAAATTGGATCAAGTATTGCAATATGTTGTCAAATTTTTTTTATTCCAAATTTGTAACAGCGATACCGCCTTCAAAATGTTATTCTTATGCAAGATGGTGCACCAGCTCATGTTATTCACTCAGTTCAATCTTCCTTTATACGCTATTTCATATGAGACTGTGTGATAAGTCATTATCTTCGAACAATATTTTCACCAAGATCGTCTGGTCATACTTCCTACGAATTTTGGCTATGTTGTTTTGAAAGATTCTGTGTCTAAAGATAAATATCAGAGGATCTCTGATGTGAAGAACAATATTTCGCCTCACATCTGTTCAATAACATAGCGCACTTAATGTTTTTCAATAGGAAACAGTTTTCTGAATGAAACGCACTGTTGTGTTCGTGTCAACAAAAATGGAATGCAGACAAGCTTGATATTGAACTAAATCTTACTACATCATAAATGTTACTACCAAATTTAACATCAATTTATTTTTATTTCGAACTCTAATATCTTTTTAAAACAACAAACTCAAAAATTCAATAACATATCACTGTAGTTAATCTGAATGAACAACTATTTACAAAGTAATATTTATAATCGTATTTCTTAAAACTATGGATCTGTCTCTGAAGCTTTTTGAATAAGTGAATTTTAATTTTGATTACAACGAAAACAGTTTACCTTGATTTTTATCAGAACAAATCGCTTTAGATATTGTCGCAGTGCCACCTGCTAATAAAAATATGAACTTTTTTTTCGATTTTTGCAGATTTTTATTACATGCTATGAAGTTTTGTTGGGAGGCATAGAATCGGTTATTAGAACCTTCTGAATAATTATAACAATCACCTCTCCCTTTATACGTATATGTGTGTTTTATTTTTCAAATTTTTATTTTTAATCCCCTAAGTGACCAGTTATTTTTAAATTTCAACAGTGAGAAATACGCTATAAATATAGAAAAGCTATACTATTTGACATGTATCAGAATTTTTATACTCTTATCTATGGGCATTTAAAAATATACAAATAAGTGAAAAAATAATTTATTTTGTAGGTAAAGATAGTAATCTAAAAGAGGAGGTTCTACTATTGCAACTTCTAAAAAAACAAAACAAGAAATATCATTTTAAAATAAAAAAAACAATTCAATATGGACTTATAAATCATTTCTATAGATAAATTTATAAATTGAATATGATAAGACGTGAAGGAAACTGAATGTCAGACAGGTAATTCTTTTTGACTCTATACTGAATCCAAATTTCAAGAAAGAAATCGTTTTATGAAGGGCATACATTATGTATGGAGAGTACAAAATCTGATTGAATATGTCAGACGAGTAAATCTTAAAAGCAATGTATATAATAAATAAACTTAATCAAATTTATAAAGAATTAATATTTCTAACATTAAAATGATTTAAATACATATTTTTAACTGTTTTGTTTTATCTTTTTCTTTACCAACTGTCACAATAAATGTTGAAATTTCTTCAGGAAAGAAAAACTTTTTAGGTCTCAGTACATAATTTATTTAGAATTTCATAATTTTTGTTTATAACAAAGACCTGTTGACAACGTAAAGTATTCTGTGATAAAAAATACTCATTATTTAATGTTTTATTTATAACGATGCACAACTAAATCTATCTATTTCTTTCATCAAATCTGGAATACTAAGCACTCAAAAGAAAATTTGCCGAAAAACTGGTCCTCAATATTTTGTGGCATCTCCAATTTACAAATTTTTCTGAATGTTAAAATTCCATTTTTGGTCTTATTTGGAATCAGTTTCATTGTTTATCTGCGAAGAAGTCAATTTAAAAGCTGCAAGAGAAAGAAAAGAATAAAATTCGGTATGTTGTTCAATCTTCACAATTGAAGATACAGATAAAATTCGTCAAAGATAAGTTCGTGTGTCTGTCCTTTTCATGTGAATATTTTAATTCAAAAGACCCAGCGAGCTAGATGAATGAAATTTGACAGATGGTTTTCATCATCAGAGTTATTTAATTTGTATCAAATTTTGAGCGAAATACAATTTGGAAAAAAAATTCATTGAATATATGATTTTATATATGTGAAACAAGAGATATCGTTTCGATTACTGAAAGACGTAAATAAATGAAATTTGATGTATGATCCGGGCATGGAAACTGCGGATCTGTATCTTGCAAGAGAGAGGAGCAAAATGCATACTATATATTCTTTAATAGAAATGCGAAGTCTCCTTAATATAAATACGAGAAAAAGTTAAAAAGTAAGTCATATCACTGATACTCCAACCCATCCGAAGGCACACGGATAAAATAACTGAATGACCAGACCAGCAACACTTGCGGAAATTATGGTTGAGAACCGGTTATGGCCATAAGCGGCCACTCTATAACCCTTCCCTTGAGAAGCACGTCGCGTCATCGATGGGAGGAGCCAGACCCCTATCTTTCTGTGTACCCTTCAGGGTGGCGAGAACCAACCACCATACCGGAAGCTTCTCATCCTCATTTCGTGGTGCTCCCTGAGGGGAAAGTCAAAAAATAAAAGAGAATTGCAAGTTCTCTTTCCTGGGTTTGGTAACACTGCTAGTACCCAGCGCCAAATTAGCAACACTTTTTTGCAACGTGTCGCTCTTATTCCCTCTTTAGTCGTTGAAGTGAAGCAGACTGTTAAATATGGCAGCTCTGTTGGCGATCTGCACCAAGGAGGAAATGAAAGCAGTGATTCACACTTTGTTAGTAGGATGCAAGCGATACCCCGACCTAGCCAGAGGCCATAGGCTGAGAGCATGGTTTGGAAACACTTATCAAATACCCAGTTAATAAATTTAAACGTCACTCATTACCTGGCAAGATTATGCAAACGCTATTCTGGGACTTGGGAGGGGCAGTAGCCTTTCATATCACTCCCAAGAAGTGAAACTGTGAACGATTGTGAAGTAATTCGTGCTGCGAACTAAACAGAAACCTGCAGTTAGATCTGAACATCACGGAGAACTGCAAAAAGGTGTCATCCTGCAGCAAGACAACGCTCGATCATATTCTGCCTAACAGACGACCGAAACAATAAAGAAGTTGAGATTCGAAGTGCTGAAACACTCGCCATACAGTCCAGACCTGTCTCCAAGCGAATTTCATATATTTGAACGATTGAAAAAAGAGCTTAGAGGAAGAATATATGCAGCCGATGAACACGGCACTGATGCGGGGCAAAATTGATTACAGATACAACAGAAAAACTTTTTTTTGTGAGGCAATAAAAAAAAAATTGTGAAACGTTGGGAAAAGTGCGTTGAGGTCTAAGATGGTTATGTAGAAAAATAATGTATGTTTCAGTTTACTATCATTAAAATAAATGCACATTTTGTCAAATGTCTTGTACAAAACTTTATTACGCAAGAATGCGTAAATGTTGTTGTAAGCAAACAACAAGAGAACACTATTGCTGGCGTATGTTGTAAATATTTCTTTGGCAGGTACAAAAATATTAAGCTTTTTCTGTGAACTTTACAATAATTTATGTTGATTTTCACAGCATTAGTTCGAACTGAAAAAAGATGAGCGCTGAGCTTTACCTTGATAATCACTATTCATTCAAAGTCTGTCAGATATCTGATATAAAAGTTATGTTCATTAAAAATTCACTTTAATTAAATCTAAACAATATTCCTTTTTCTTGGAACTTTTATAATTAAAAAAACAAAAGGGAAGCAAAATAATCCTCCCCAGAAATGTAATGTGACATTGATTAATTTATGTGTTGTATATTTAAAAAAATGTTCACATTCATAAAATAAATACTGTTAAGTATACAAATGACATAATTGTAATAAAGATAATTAATTTTTTTATCTTTCGTAGCTTTCACAAGATGGGAAGACATATTTTCTAAAAATTCATGCCCCATACACAATTCTCCGGAAACATGCTGAAGTACTCAACATAAAAAGACCAATTAAGGTAAGTATAGCGGGGAAAAAAATCCCTACATATTTCTAAGAAGCTTCGTAAACTATTCTAGGCTGAAAAAAAATACTTTATAAAAGGAGCGCAACGGCTTGCCTACTTTCTTCAGCAGAAATTTATTCTATATAGAATTATATTTTCCCTATCCCTGTATTTTCTTTCGTATCTTTTATGTATTTTTTCTTCTTCTTTTTGATTGCTTAAGAAAACTCTCAAAGAAAATGAGAGAAACAAACAGGCTTAGATATTTGAAAATATTCCGTCTTTTCAAAAATAGATATGTAAAAGGTTTAAGGTTAAGGTTATGTAATTCGATTTAGTTTTGACTATGTTAAAATTTATCATCGTTTCTCTTAAAATAACAAACAAAAAATTTTGTCACTGATTTAAAATGATTTCTGTCGTTTTATTTTTTATAAAACATTATGTATGCTTCCGTTATTATTGAAAGAGATATAATAACAAAGTTTATAATAAATATTTTAAATAAATTTATTGAAATTTACAGAAATGTGGTAAAAAGGAAATTTTTAGAAAAGTTTCATTTAAGATATTCACGTATGTTGCTTTTTTTGCATATATTCAACATAATGCTTGACATTACTTGGATTTTACATGAATGAAATAATAATGAAAAATGAAATCTTACTGGTGTGATTACATAAGTGAATCGATGGAAGACATGAGATATATTTCATTATGAAACTCAATGAAAAAGCATTGTAACGTAACATTATTTATTTTATTTTCTATGCAGTATAAACGAAGAAATGATATTACTGGACATAGAAACGCATATTACCATTAAGACACTCAGAGGTTGCTATTTTATGTGACATGTTCATCCCTATTTATCATCATCCATGCAAAAGATTAAGCGTCTATTTTTATTAGGTTATATTATATTATATAGTCTAGCTATTATTGACATTATAATGTTTAGAGGCTGACATTATATTCTAAGAACTTTGACATGCATAATTTTAAAAAAGTTGTTCAAAGCGGTCTCAGGGCATACATTTGAATTACACACTATTTCTATAATACATGTTGACTGAAAGATATTTTCTAAAAATTTCAATTACATTTTTAATTAGAAAGGAATTATAATTTTTAGTTATTTTCTTATTGATTTTAGTGCAAATTATTGCACAAAAATTATTTTTGAATGACTTTAAATTCAAAAAATTAATTTTTCAATGAAATCAATTTTATTTTTGCAGAATTTTTTTCTAACACATTAAAAATATTTTTAAGTATATTCTAAAACAGTATTTTCCCTTGTTTTAGCTTTTGAAATATTCTCACGTGCGTTATGGCGATATTTAATACATATTTTTATTGCTTGGATATTGTTATGTAATTAATTCTAAAAATAAAATGAATGTAGATGAAGTTTGAATCACTATGTTTGAATCACAGTGAAGTTTGAATCATAGTGAAGTTTGAATCACAGTGAAGTTTGAATCACAATGAAGTTTGAATCAAGTTTGAATCACTATCACGCTACTATGTCTCGAATTAGAAGTTCGAATTTTCTTTAAAATTTTCTTTGTATATTGAGGTAAATGGCATTTTGCATTACTAGAAAATTTAAACATCACTTGTTTTCTTAACAACTTTCAAAATGTCAGATGAAAGCAGCATAAGCAATATATTTATTTTATGAAACTTCATGCCCTCTACTATATTCTTCGTAAACAAACTGAGACTCAACATAAAAAGAGCAATTAAGGTAAGTAGAGTGGAAAAATATATTCTTTCAAGAGATTCCGTGGACGGTGTAGATACTCTGCCGATAAACAATATCTTAAGAAAGAAGCGAAACACCTTATCTCCTTTATGCTGCTCAAATTTATTCTATGGAAAATACAAAGAATTTTCAATATTTGAACACTTCCTTTCACATCGCTTTCGTATTTTTTTTTCTTTTTGATTATCTGAGCAGACGTTAGGGGAAAATGTGAAAAGCAAGAAAACTTGGGCATCTGAAAATTTTTCCATCTTTTAACATTTTGTTTTCGATTTCAGAAGCTACGTTTGTTAAAATAAACAGATAAGAAAATGTCACAGTCTTTTTATTTTAGTTCTGACATAGTCAAGAATGTGTTATAGTTTTATGTAAAGCACTTTCAGATGTTTTTAAGAATTATTTAAATTGCTATACAAATTTTCATGATGCAGGAAAATATGATAAAACTTTAAATATGCGTGAATATTTTTGAAACAATTTTAAAAGCATATATAGAAGTCGAAAAAAAAATAGGATGTACGGTTCACTTTCTTAAAAGGAACGTTTTCCGAAGCAAAAATTACAATTCTTTTAACATGTGTCTGTTTGTATAATTCGAAATATATATATTTTTTGTTTATAGTTTTCATAATACATCGTTTAACAAAAAGCAGGCATTTAAAAAAATACCTATTATGCATTTAGAAAATACATAATAAATTAAAAAAATCTACATGCGGCTTTAAATCAAGAAATATGTCATATTTACACTTATGTCAACATTTAGTGGATTCATTTTTAATAGTTGCAATGCTAAAGTTCAAGGATTTCAGCGGATATATATGATGTCCTTTAAATAATACAAATTCAGCTCCTATTAGTATAGTAAAGGATTTTTTTTCCATTTCTTGTCACTAATTAGAACATTTTGTGGCATTATTTGAATAAATTTTTAATTCATAAAAATGAAATTACATTTCATAAATAGTTGCAGAATTATATAATTAGTGACATCTTTTGATATTTCAATTTATTAAATATGTAGTATCTCTAATGATAAGTGGAAAAACATCATGATTAAAAATTGACAACAACAACTCTATGATTTTATAATATACTCTTTAGTTTTAGGCAAGCGTAATTTACTTTGTATCTTAGTAAAAAAAAAACTTCACATCTTCTAATCAGACTTTTAAGCGATGTGGATTAGTTCAACAAATAGCATTGTTACGAATTTATATTACTGCTTCCCTGCTTAGTTATTCTCCTGGTAAATAAAAAAGTTTTAAAGATAATTCTAACTGATGCTAGAATGATGCCAGATCAATGATCGATGGACTTGGCTACAGATTTGGCACCAAAAATGAAGAATACCGAATATTTGAGAATCATGGTGATAGCTCCATTCGAACTCGAGAACCTGTGTCTGTTCTCGAACATTCGATGTGCTATCACGGAGGCTATAAAAAGCCGAAAGACAGATCTGAAGTCAGTTGAGCCAAAAGAATTGTCGAGTTGAGAAATTCGAATAGTCGAATGAATCGTCTGTTTGGAATTTTAATCTTCAGCGAATATGAGCGCTTTGTTGTGCTGTGGTAATTTATGAATGATTTTCGCTTACGTGTGCTGTTGAGTTTTGGAAGTGCTGTCATGTATATTTAGATTGTATTTTATTATTTGTGTGATAAAATAAAATGTCTTTATTTGTTAGGAACTTCTCCATATACATCCAAGCCTATCATAGAAAACTGGCCTTCTTTGAATTATCGAAAACATGACACAGTTTTAACTCGTCTCAGAATCGGTCACACTTAGGGATTGCAATACCGGACCAAAATTTCAATACCGGTATTCGGTATTTTATAGATCTTACTACCGGGATACCGGTTTTAATACCGGTATTAGAAATTTTAAAAAAAAGAAAGAAAACAAGGTGTTTCTTTGTTTTATTTGCCAGTTTTATAAAAGAGTGTAATATGACAAAAAATAATATGGAACTTATAAATTATAACAGTGTATAAAGAATCACAAAAAAGTAAAAAACCCACTTATTTATTTAAATCACAAAAAAAATTGTAAATATCACTATTCAGTCTGTGGTACTAATACAAATTTTTGAAATATGATCTTAAAAAACATAATGCATCAGCTGTACTGTCATTAAAGCTGAAAAGTAATTTTGTGTAAAAATTCTCATCTGTCGGAAACGATCTTTCGGCATCTACGTCTACGTTCTTCAGATAGTGATTTCTGCTGTTCTTTCATGATTGCAACATGAAATTTATTGTTGCATTAGCTGTTAATAAATTAAAATCTCTACGACATAATGCCTCTATAGTCAGTTTTATTGGAAGTAGAACTGGTATAGTTCTGGATATTAAGACGAATTCAATGTCTGAAAAAATTAATTTGCAGGTTTAAGTTGATTATTGCTTTTTGGATTGGATTTCTAAATTTCAAAAACCGTTCCATCATTAGGAGTAAACTGTTCCAACGTGTCTTAGAATATATTATTCACATATATTCTGTTTTATTTTCAGGTAGTATATATATTTTTAATATGAAATTTTTTGTAGGGGAAAGTTTAAATATCTTAACAATTTTTCGAACTTTATAAATTATAGGAAGCAATTCTTGATGGGTTAATATTTCATCCTCATTAGCAATATCTTCTTCCACAATTACATTGTCATTATCTTCATTGTCAATATCACTCTCACTCTTACTCTCTTCAATGTCGGAATCCGAAGTTTCTATATCCACAATATTTGGATTCTTCTATTCTTTATTTTTTTGGTATATTTGGTATTTACTCCTAATTGAAATCCATGAGCAAAGCACAATTGCTGATTTGCACCAATCAACTTTCCAAATTTTTTCATAACTGTTGCTCCATGAGTCGTTATAGATACAATATCTTCTTTCAGGGATAATCCATGTTTCGCTAATTTAGATTTAAGCAATTAATTAAGCCATTAATTAGCTAATTAATTTCTCCAGTTGGGGTGACATAAAAACAAAAACGTATACTATTTTGCTATGTTGGCGATCCCTGTGGAGACAATTTAAAATATTTCTAGTAAATACCGAAAACCCGGTATTTAAACTTGTGAATACCGGTATTACGAAATTGTAAAATGGCTCAAAATACCGGTATTCGGTATCCCGGTATACCGGTATTGCAATCCCTAGTCACACTAGATTCACACATAGACATCTGTTATTAAATGGTCAATTGCCAACATGCCCACATTGTGACTGTGGAATAACTGTTTATTATATCCTTGTTGAATGCCCTTATTTTAATGCTCAGCGTTTATTTTACTTCAAAACAACAGCGGTGACTTTGCCCTTGTTGCTTGGTAGAGATCCACATGAGAACCTTTTTGTCTTTTTAAAATCTATAGGTTTTTATTCCTTAATTTGAACTTACCATTTTGGCTTCGTTTTGACTTTTTGTAATTTATCATCGTTTTACCAATGTTTTTTTATATCACTTTTATAAAAACTGCTTTTATTTAACTTTGAATTAGATATAAGCTTGTTTGGCGCAGTATAACCTTCATAGTGGTTCTTGTGCCATAAAACATCAAACCAAACCAAATCAAATCAAACCATATACATACACCGGACGGATTTGAATTTTTACGTAAAAATACTTTTAACTTTTATTAATTCTTAATAAACATAAAAATCCTTAAATAACCTAAAATAAAATGAACTTCAATTTAAACATTTGAGCTTTAAATATGCTAATATTTGATTTTTACGCACCAACCTTATTTACAATTTCATTCCTATTTTTTGAAGTACAATATCTAGAGATTCCTGTATAAGGAAATTCATTTTACAGCCTCTGTTTGTATACGTAAGTTTGAAATAAGCTTTTAAGCAATATAAATATTGGCATAAATAGAACACGCTTCAGTTTTAATATAGTCTCATTTATTTTTCCTTTATTTGAAACTTTCACTTTCATCTATCTCACTGTGTTTGCAAGCATTACATGATCAGTATGAAAGGAGATATTTAAATAAAATAGTACGAAGATTGAGACAAATCTCCACTGAATCATAATAATTTTTAGCGCAAGAACTGAATAAATCATGTGATGTTTCACTTCTTATTGAATTCTGATCCTCGATTATTATAAGGAGAACTTTTTAAAAAATCTATTGCTTAACATCAGAATTAAATTTTGCTCTTGTGAAAAAATACAAAACGAATCGAAACATGTATCTATGTTTTGCATTGTTTTGATGCAACTCACAGCTGGAAGAATTTAATTTTTTTTCCCTATTTGAAATCCTATCCCAAATAGTAATTTCTACCTCTTGGGGCATTCTTTGATCCTACATACATCATTGGAATTCCTGCATTCACCATTATAGGACAGATATTCTGACTTAAGAATCTTGATCTCCCAATTTCTGGTGGCAATATACTAGACAGTTTTCAGTGGCGGATTTAAGTATTTTGTGGCCCTAAACAATTTACATTATTACTTTTTTTAACCCTTGCTTACACAGGTGGAGTACAGTATACTCCAGTCTTTGAAAAACCCTTCGTGAAATCCATGGAAAACAGGTGAGTAACACCTGCTGCCGACTTATTCGTTTCGGATAATTAAGCAGCAAAGAGTTGAAGGTCACAGATGCCCACGGTTTTTTTTAACATCTTAATTGTCTATTTTAAGTTAATATTTTTTTCGTATCAATTGTGTAGAATAATTTTTATCTTTATTTGTCCATAATGACTGCATATTGCCTGGTATCTATGTTGGCACTCTTAATATTGAAACCGAGATTTGGTTTTTACAAATAATCTAAAGACTAAGTGATTTTAATGAAACATAAAGGAACCTAACCAATTATATTTGGCAAAATGTTAATATTTTTGTTATATCTTTTACAAACTTATTATATGTTAACTATAAAACAAGCTTTTTATTCGCGTTGCTTGCGACCCCTTTT
Organism: Argiope bruennichi; assembly: GCF_947563725.1. Taxonomy (NCBI): domain Eukaryota; kingdom Metazoa; phylum Arthropoda; class Arachnida; order Araneae; family Araneidae; genus Argiope; species Argiope bruennichi. Next base: position 81,238,678 of record NC_079155.1, read on the forward strand.
CAGTCTACCTACGACCTTTGTAAAGGGAAATCCGCCACTGGTCGTATTTGCCACCGTATGTGATTTTTTAAAAAGATGTATCCGTAGGATTACTTTTAATACTCGACAAACGGGTTTTGTTTTGAATTTTTGCTCTTTCTTTGATCAGAAGAAATCTTTGATCTTTTCGAAAAGAATTTATAAAGAAGGCAATCTGTGGTGAAAAAAGTAAATATATGCATCTTTTGGAAATGCGAAGGAAATAGCAGAAAATGCAGAAGGCCTTTTTTTCTATTCTTGGGATGTTTTTTTTTTCTCTTCAGGATAAAATTTACTAACAAATAACAGATATCTTTCAATAGAAAATTCAACATCAATTATAATGTTAAATATATATATAAATAAAAGAAGTTTTAACTGGCAATGCCTAATATTAAGTAAAAGTCTCAGTTTCCTTAGGTTTAGTATATTCTAATAGCTTAAAAAGAAGTGAGATAGTTAATACAATGGAATGAAAATGAAAATATTATTTTTATTCCCAGATAAATGCTTTTTCGCTGTCGTTGTTTAGATTTATACCATTAATTGTACATAAATTAAATAAATATTTCTTAGGAAAAGTTGAAAATATAGTAATGTTCCATTAAACTATTGAAAAGAACGGTCCCAGTCTCTCTGAAATTATTTCAATTAGTTCCGGTTGTCTGATTTTAAGATTAATAACTCCTTTATAGTATTATAAAATTAATGGCATGCTTTACTAAAAAGCCGCATTATCTACAATGTTGAAATAAATAAATTATATTCATTCATTAAGGGAAGAGACATTTAGTCTCTTATTTATTGATCGCATAAAAAAGAAAATCTTAAACATCAATTCTCATTTAATAATTATAACTTTTCATTTGATAATTAAAACGTTAGAACATAAATAGTATGAAATTGATAGATAGTATCCCCGTATTCTGTTTTAATAAATAAGGGTAAAGTAAAATTGTATAACGATGAACCAATCATGAATTTGGACCTAAATAAATTTCATGGATATTTGGAGAATGGTATACTACCTTATGTACTATATTATATTTCTTGTTTACATTAAGTGTAAACATAAAAGAACTGCAGCCATTGTACCTGAAGGCATATGGTAATAATTTGAATGATGTGACCGCCAAGCATTAGAGAGAGCCATAGTTGAGTTCTAAATGCCATCACCGGCCACAGCACAACCCCCTCCCATAGGAGGCACGTGCAGTTATCAATAAAGAGTAACCGAATTTATAATGTTAGTATATCTACTAGAATGGCGAGAGTCAACTATCACACATAAAGCTTCTCACTCCATTATCTGAGGTGTCCCTCCCCATTCTATTAAGGAAAATCAAGACATTCGTTAAAATGAACAACACATGTTGTAGTTTGAAATGCAGTTCTGTATTTGTGCATAATGCAGGACGATTCATAAAGAAGTATGCAGTCTTCATGCACTATAAATCAAGAAAAATATAAGATCTTATATGTCACCTGTAACCGAATTGTGTATGGTTATTTTATTTGAGACATTCGCAGATGTTCTATGTGTGACCCCTTAGAAGGGGCCTTATATTTTTTTGCACATTTTTCTGCACACAACAAATTTATCTTTTTCTCGCTTGTGTTGTGCTGTGAATTTGGGATCCTCTCTTCCCCAAAAGGGAACATTATGCTTCTGTACCTTCCCCATGACATGAAATGTTGCTTCATCAATAAAAACTAAATAATCAGCAAAATCATCATTTTCAAAAAGGAGCAGCATATCGACACAAAATTCAAAGAGTTTTTAATTTTGATAGACAGTTATTGATAGATAAATTTTCTAATTGGAACTTCTTTTACGAACTGTGATAGAAAATGCTATTATACAGCAGTTGCGGATTCCATTTTACTAAATTGAAGAACACAAAAGAGGCTTCTCCACTGCAGACGTCCCCATTTCGACAGACTAATCACATGATGTACATGCTACTGCCTATATGACTTCTGCCAAGGGCGATATACAAACTTTAAGAGTACATATACATTAAGATCCACTGAAGTGGTTCGTGTCTTTGACTGTTACTGTTTCACAGCATCTGGAAAGTGGATACTTCTTTAAGATTAACCCTGTATAATGAGTAATATCTGCAATTATATGCTATAACAAGGCCTTGATATTTCAGTAATTCACGAACTAATTGGAAATAGTACCCTTCGATGTAAGAATGAAATGTGTATTTCAATTTCGCCAATTATCTCTGTCGTCTAGTTTCAGTTTTCAATTTTATTGATTCCAGAGCCAAGTGGATAGCGAGCAGCATCAACTTGACAAACCACGTTTTTCTATTGCATACGAACGGCATTTGAGAACTCTCTCCGAGGTATATTTGAATTCAATTGCTTCTAATAGAAAGGCACTCGCTCACTGCAAATAATAGCACTCTTAAGCCTTGGCCACTCCAACAAATATGCATGCTAACACTTCACTCACGTAGAAAGATTTTCAAGTGCTGTCTAACTAATTTTTCGCTTTCGTTTTATGACTTTTATTTAGAATGTTAACAAATATGAGATATGTTTAACAATATTTCATTGAAGGTTTATTCATCATATAGTGATTTTTAGAGAAGAATAAAATCTTATACAAATTTATTTGTATGAGTATTTATACAGTAAGTGATTAAAAATTTATTTCAACGAAATACACTCTTGAATCTCCTTTTTCTGCTAAATTCTCTTTTTCACAATCTATTATTTTATAATGAATTACTATAAATATTAATCAACTTAACTACATTAAATGTTTTAAGGACAAAATGAATACATTTAGAATAAAACTTCTGCTTTTTATTCTTAAAACATTACAAGATGGAATTTTTTTAAATTAATTTTATTACTATAATTCTTCTAAACAAAGATAGGAACGTTAAATTATAAGTAATGTTTAAGCACTTGAATCTTCTGTTAGAAAGAATTCGTTTAAGAATTTTGACTATTCTTATAGCTGTTCTTTATCATTTTGAATTCCTATTTGAAGACAAAATTTTAATTAAACTAAATGAAATGAAAGATATTTTATTTTTATATTTAAATGGATTTTAAAGATTTAAATCAAAGATTGTTTCAATAGTATTGTTTGTCAAAATCTTTATTTGTAATAAAGTATGCATTTAGAATAATCAAAGGTAGTCATTACGAATTATTTTTGGAATATTACTTTTTAAAAGTGTTCTATGTAACAAATAAATTTACAAAAGATAAATTGATAAAGAATTAATTTCGTAAAATAATTACAAAATTTAAAATATTAATTTTCACATATTTAAATATTTTTTATTTCCTTAGGAGAGAAACTGCATCTTTTATTTCTTTTTAGCTTCCTAAAATATTAATTGTAGTTTATTTCTAATGTGTTTTAAAATATTATTAGATGATTAAAATCTTATATGTGCATGATTTTTATTCTGATTCTTTTTTCTGTTAACATCAAATAATTTATTGCTAATTTCGAAAATGAAATTTTTTATAATGTTGCTTAATACCGTATTTAAAAATATTTGTACATCATCAGCCAATTATGTGCATGCATTTAATATGATTCATTAAATACTGTTTTTGTGCATTATATAAAATACAATTATTTTATTATATGCTGCTTCCGACGTCCATATATTTCATGTTTACAGAAAGGCAACAATATAAATTATATGTTTTATTTTGTATACAGAATCGTACATTTGAGTATATAAAATAAGATTTACATTCTTTATAACATTTGTAAAAGTATACCTTCATTCATAAATATTTTATTCTTGGAATTAACTCCGAGCAAGAGCTGCATATTTAAGATTTTCACGTATATTGTTTAAATTAAGTAAAATATTTTTAAAAATCTATGTGTACTTTATGTGGCATTTAAATTATTAGTAAATTTGATAAAAGGAATTTGGAAAAAGGATTAGAAATCATTAATTTGAACAATAACACAGCCTTTATAAACCTGGCGATTCTCAATCGATGGCTATTGACATTTCGTTGAGAACAGAACAAGTTGCACCCATATTAAGAGATATTTGGGAAGGAAAAAAAACCTACTATGAAAATGTACTTTCCAATCCCAAATACCGAAACCCTCTATACTTTTGCGCATGTGCCAGGAGGAGTTGCCTTTACCAAATTTGGAGTGAGATGAACGATAGAGATTTATATTTATCTTACTAATGTCGATTAATTAAGTGATATTTAATTTAAGTTGTATTTCCCATCAGAAATTATTCACAAAATTAAAATAGCCATGTGTACAATAAATAATACAATCGTGAAGATATTAATAGCACGCTGTCTCGTATACGAGTAGTATACTCGTATACTTCCGCGCATACTGTCCAATAAAGGTATTATTCCTTTCCTTATTTCTGTATAAAATTATGGATTTTTGAACGCCATGAATGGTTAGATATGAATGATATTTTCCGCGTTCCGTACTTCTGAGTTGTAAGCTTCGTAATATAGTAAAGAAAAAATAAGTATCGTTTGTTATCAACCGCAAGCCATTAGACGAACTATAGTTACGAAAGAGCCTGTTAGTGTGCTATCTTCAGTGATTTTTTTGATAATTAATCGTTGGGATGTGGTTAATAAATAAGTATTAGAAAGCCGTTTAGGCATTCAGGACGCCTTTTTCCGACATGTTGAAATCAAAATTTGACATAGAACTATAATTGTAGTCAATTTGTTTATTTAAAACATTATGACTTTCAATTGTCGCATTTCTATACATGAGAAAGTGCAGACCGGGAGACTATCAGATTTGGTTCAAAATATGCCAAAGAATTATATTTTAGATGCTAAATCTGTATACTAATTTTAATCTATCTAGCTCCTTTAGTTTTGTAACTATCGTGAGTATTCAGAGAGATTTACAGACAGACATTCGTTCAAAATTTGAGAGAAATCTAGAATTTTGGGTTAAAGACCCCATACCAAATCTTATACGCCCTTTTTGTATCATAGTATTCAAAGGTACATTGACAGACACAATTCCAAAATTGTGTTTACCGATGGACATTCATCAAAATCTTGTCTTCAAATCTTTTGACTATTAGAGTACTTTCTCTTTGCGTACTTATGCGAAAGTAAATGTAGAAAGAAAATTCAGGAAAAAGTTTCGAATTAAAATAATGTAGTAAGAATCAAAATGAAAGCGAAAAAAAAATGATCTGAAAGAAAACAATCTAACAGGATGACGATCAAGGCCTAGCTCAAAACTTCTAGGAAGTAAGTCCCAGATTTATAAAATAAAAACATTCAATAGAGGTATCTGTTTCCTGATGTGAACAATACATGATTGCATAGGGGTTTTGCATAAGCATATATAGGGCCTGCATGCAAATCTTGTTTTCAAAGTGAGAACATATATAAGATAATGTGCTATTACAAAAAACATAAATGAAATCAAGGACTAAGAAATAAATATAAACAATAAAAGCCCAGAAGAAAATATGCATACAAATAAAAAATACAGCTTGAATGGGATGGAATAAAAACAATTCGAAAAATCATATTCCGAAGCATTCGAGGAAACGTCCAAGTGATGAGAAAAGATGTTAATGACTGTCTTTCGTGGAAGTAGCCGTCCCTGGGAAATTTTATTGAGATTCTAGTAAGGAAATCAAATACTTTTTATTCTCCTCTTCTATTGAAGATTCGAAGTGTGGTATCTGTTTTCGAGGTCGCTGAACAAGAGCTCCTAATGATTGCTAATGAATCTCATGGGTGATGTTCCGAAGAGAGTCTTAAAATATTTTTTTCCATCAGTTAGTTTTCGGTTCTGGTACTGGTTTCTTCATATGTAATTAAGGCAGAGAGTAAATTAGGTGTTGATGTATTCAATTTTTCTACGGAAATTTATTTTAAAGCATTTATTATGAAAATTTGCATTCAAAACCATCGTTGAATCAGTTATTAGAAGAACTTCTAATGCTTGCTAATGACTCTCATGGGTGATGTTCCGAAGAGAGTCTTAAAATATTTTTTCCATCAGTTAGTTTTCGCTTCTGGTACTCGTTTCTTCATATGTAATTAAGGCAAAGAGTAAATTGAGTGTTGATATATTCAATTTTTCTCCGGAAATCTATTTTAAAGCATTTAATATGAAAATTTGTATTCAAAACCATCGTCGAATCAGTTATTAAAACAGAAACTATCTCTTTTGTTTTCGTTGATTTTTTCAAATTTTTACATCGATATGGAGCTGTTAAGAGATGCTTCTTTCTTACTCTGAATTTGACCATCTTTGGACCGAAACGATAGATGTTTTTGTGGCTGTGTTATACAATGAATAGAATTTAATTTTATCTTCTAAATAATAAATGGGTTGAAGCTGATTATGAAACATTATGCAATTTTTGAATTACATTTCAGGGCCTAAGATTTCTAAACATTTAAAAAAGGGATAATTCAAGATTCTAATCTTTTTAATTATTCTTTTTATTATATATACAACGAAGTTACAATTATTTTGAATTGTATCCAGAGAAATCTGAAGGACATTTTGAATATTTCACTTTGAGCAGGCGTAATATAAGGAGCATAAAGCAGATATTTCTGATAGCTAATTTTTCAAAGTCTTCATCAATTAAATGTGGCATTTATCTTATGAGAGTACCTTGACATCATGGAGGAAGGATACACTTTTATAGCCAAAATTCTGTCTTCTTCTTGAGAATGGCGTGTTTTTAATCTGTGTAGTGTAAAGCGTTCTATATTCACACAGATAAGGAATTTCGAAATCAAATTTTCTAAGTACAGATTATTTCTGACAAATGTTTGAAACTAGATAGCTGAGATGTAAAAATTCAAACCAGATTCACTAGAAAGAGAAACTAGTAATTAAACTCCTGAACGAGAACTATCGCCAACAGAAGTAAAAATGGAGAGATGGAAAAGTAGAAGAGGAACTAGATTATTAATATACCTATAAGTCATTCTACTTATCAAACTGAAGAAGTTGAGTCTTTGAGACCTGCGACAAAACGGAAAATGATCTTTATACAATTCAGATTAATAAATAAAAAGCTGACAAAATTCCTTTTTATTTTATTTCTCCTTTTATTATTTTATATTATTGTATTCTGTTTGTGTTTTATTCGATATCATATTATCACCATGTTTATAATACTTCACTTTTATTATAATTTCCTCACGGAAAACTTTTTTTGTTTAATTTTGTACTTTTTCATTGCACAGAAAGCAAATGGCAATTATTAATATCTTTATCAATAATGCATGAGCAGTTTTCCTTATGCACAATTAATAAGTATTTAGATATTAAAAATGTACATGTAATTTTCCTGAAATAGATCGCTAATTCTATTCTTTTAAGTTAATCTAATATGCTCGCTAATGAATATCTAATTGAATAAGAAAAAATATATTTCGTTTATTTGCACCTTTATTAAAGATAGTAAATCCTGATATATTAACTGCATGCAATTAAATATTTGAATACACTTGTATGAAATCTGAACTTGATACTTGTAAAACCGATACTTTCTCTATCAAATATTATATTCTTATTGCTTTGAATATTCAGTTTATAAGATGAATGTCTGACATCTTTAAAGCATGTATCATTAATTATTTAAAAAAGACAGTAATTATTTTCATAAAACACGCTGCATGTTTCCAAAAATAAGAATGAAATTTTATTGTGTAATAATTGAAAATATCGTAATTCTTTTTTTAAATATTATGTTGAACTCTATATATATGTGTGTGTGTTTATTTATTTATTAAATATATATTATGATAAGGTATTAAATATAATGTATCTTTATGGATTGTTTACTTTGCTATGGTTAAAATGTTTTTTTTCTTTTTTATTACTAGCATAAGTATGCGGAGGAATCATTTGCGGTAAGTACAAATTATGTTTATATTAAAATATTTTTATTTGAATTGAAATGTTACTAATTATAAGTGAATCTTACCTAACTGAATACAAAATCTGTTGTGTTTCTCTTATTAATTATTCTGTAATATAACTTCATAAAAATATAATACTATTACTTTTAATGTAGTGTTAGTTAATTGCTAAAATAAAAATATTTATTGACAAAATTACATTTTTTCAGAAATACCAATTATAGAATTTTTTATAATAGTATGTAATTATCACTGTTTTTCAAAGTCTATATAAATTCAAACTAGCACCTCGGATCCTAATGGCCTGTCTTACAGTCCAGAATACGATAGCATTGGCTTTAAAAATGATGATGGATCGAAATCGTACTTATGTTCAAACATTATTAAATGTTATTATTTCTAACTAATTGATACATCTTGCTTTGCTGGCTGATAAATTTTATATTATTTTTTATAATATTTGTAAAGCTTCTTGGCTTTCCAGCCCGAAAGCAAGCCACATTCATGTATTCATTTGAAAAGCATGCTTACCCAGAACAGAGCTGGAGAAATACAGGAACTGATTTTTGACACTTATTTATTGCATTTGCGAAGTCCAAACTTAAAGGGAATTGAAATTACTATCTGACTTTTTACAGCGAAAACTCTTTTTTTTTCAAGAATTAAGAGTAATTTTTAAACAATGATTGAAAATTTAATTAAATATGGAAATAGAAAGTATTGATTTAATATTTTTATTCAATGACATTTGCATGAAATAAAAAAATTATTTATTTAAGAAAAAAATTTAATTCATAAAAATTACCAATTTCATTCATTATAACTAATGAATGAATTTGATAAACATAGATGAAACTAAACTAACTAATTAACTAAACATAGATGAAAATATATTCTGTACATTTTGTTTCATTGTTTTTTGTGGCATATATGCTATTTATGAATTTTCACTTTTAAAAAACATATATATATAAAACACTGTGTTTAAAACAAAAGTTGCTCATATATCCACAAAAACTCACTCACATTAATATCAGCAATGCAAATTCGCATAGTACTTTGCATATACTGTCCATTCATAAACTATTATTGATTATATTCAATTCAATTTTTTGGTTATATTCAATTGAAATCAGTTTTAATTTTCTAAATATAATTGTAAAACATATTTGATTTTTTTTTATAAAATGATTATTTCCATATGTTATAATTAATGACCAAATTAAATATCTTCATTCTTTTCTAATAAAGATCTGTAAATTTAAGAATCTCGTAAGATCTCGTAAATTTATTTTAAAAAAAAACTCATAAAATTTAAGATATAGGGTTTTAAATTCCATTAATATTATCCATGCTAGATATTTAATACCGTTTTCTAAATCCAACCTAATTCTAGATAAAATTCGCACTAATTCATAAATTCTTCTGTAATTCAATGAAAACTAATTTCTGCTACAGTATGTATAAAAGTATGATAATGAAAGACATATGATATACAGTAGACTCCCGACTATCCGCGGGCGGATTATCCGCGCCTGCCGCACTAAGTGTTGTTTTTTTTGCTTCCAAGCAAAGAGAAAATGCTTCCAAAGCAGGAAGCAAACACAAATAACTGATTTCTTCAAAAAGGTGCAGTTTTACAGTTATGCTTTTGTAATTATATAATACATAATAGTATTAAAATAGTACATATGTATTATTTTTTCTGTGTATCCTTGACGCCTCTCGTAAGTACAAAGCACTTTTCTGTTTTCATTAACAAAATGCATTTTAGGTTAGTTTTGAGTAATATACTAAAATATTAAGCGTTAGTTAAACATTTCCTGCTGTTTATTTTACGTTTTATTGTACATAAAACGATTTTTCAAAGTTGGAATGACTGTTTTTTCTTTTGCTATACCCGTTTTTAGCTTTTTTCGGATTATCCGCGAATTTTGTTATCCGCGGCGGCCGCGCCACCCAATTCCGCGGATAATCGGGAGTGTACTGTATTATCATAGCGATACAATATATTGCATTCAAAATCAGTGAAATATGTATATGGCATATATCTCTAAGAGTTAATTTCATTCTGACTTGGACATAGATGCTATTTACCATGCCAGAATCATTAACAATTCAATAGTTATAAACTGTTACATATGGGCAGTACATTCTCCCTTATTTCATCGTCAGTCGCATAAATGAATTTGATACTGTTTTATACATGATACTATGTCTGGATATAATGGAATATTATGGATGGTAATTGTACGCCGGTTTTGTGAAAACTTGATTCGGTTTAAATGTGACATAATATGGAGGCGACCTCGATTTTGATATCATTATGCGATAATAGCACTCTGTTTATCACTGGTAGCAGAATTTTAATAGTACATGCATTAATAACACAAAAATGAAATGTTGAAAAAAGTATTATACGATTATGATCTTTACAGTTTTTCATTCTAAAATCCAAATGATGAAACGATAACACATTTTTTTCTTTCCTAAACTTTTTGCGCAAAATGTAAAAACAAAGTAAGCTGTTAATAAGCATTTTTATTGAGAGCTTGTTATACGATTTTAATATTATATGAATCTTCTTTATTTTATATGCTAGCCTAAAAAAAAGATAATAATATTAAAATTCGCTTATTATTTCTTCTATTTTTACGTCTTTAATTGTTTGTTTGATTCAGTTTAAAAGTTATATACAATTCTTACAAGGATTACAATGAAGGAAAATTTCATTAATATAATGATAATAATACATTTATAAAAGTTTCATCACTTATTAGACCCATATAAATATGACTTCATGTTTACCAAAATGGCTTCAGATTATATCTCCAATTTTAAAATTGCAGAACATTTAATTTCTAGGAATATTTCTCTTAATCCACTGGTTTTTCGAAATTTTGTTTCAAAACCTTTACTAAGAGGAGCAATTGTAACTGAATTTTAGAAATAAGTATAAATAATTTTAAAATTTAGAAATAAGTAAAATAAGTAATAAAATTTAGAAATAAGTATAAAGAAATAATATAATTCTTTATTCATTTGTATTATATAATTCCCGTAATGTATAGGAAGTCCTTTTTATTGGCTTGTAAAATTTCTCAATTAATAAGTAAATAAGTCACAAGAAAGTATATTTAACAATCTATTAAGGCAAATTTTATTAATGAATTTTGATATTTAATACGAAGTATTTGTTTCTATTTGCCCTGTCTTTGAATTATCATGATATTTTGAAGCATTTGATTAGGTATTACTCACATTTATCCATAAAATTGTTTTGATACTCTTTGAAAGATTATATTAAATTCAACTGTGTATCGAGATTTTAACGTTAATCTCATTTTTATTTTTCATTCCATGTGTATTAGAATTATCACATTTTTTAATTAAATTAATCTATCAAAATCAAAATTCTGTGATGGATTAAAAACATTATCGAAATTTTTACTTTTGCCTTTAATTTTGGATCGTCACATATTGCAAGTTTTAGTGGCTAATTTATAATTTTTAGCGAAACAGTGAAATGAATTCCTATATCAAATATCGAAGTTCAAAAAAGTATATTTCGTAATAATTAATATTATTGAGATCATTTATATCCGAGATATTTTGAAGAATTAATTTGACTGTGGTATAGTTTTAATCGGTATTTAATTGTTGAAATTTTTTTTTTCTATTACTTTACCTCTCTTTGACCGATTTTTTTTTCGAAATTAAAATATTTATTATTTATTTGATGAAGTTATGTATGTATTCTTTTGCAACAATGAAATCTATTTTTCAAAATTGCATGAATATTTTCAAAAATCAATTAAAATATTTAGGAAAAAATTGCACAGTTAATTAAATTGGTATATTTTGCATTTTTCATTTCGTGCGATAGTATTTCAGAAAAATAAAACACCTTTAATTAATAATTAATTAAAATTCTAATTAATTTTTTTTTCAAAAAAATTGCTTCTCCATGCCTATTTCCATTTACTAAATTATATATGAGCTAAATTTAGCACACAGTTAAACACACAATTTCTCCTTTATTATTAGCAAAGAATAATAATAACAACTAATTTCATTATAACTAATAAAAATAATTCATTATAACTAACTAACAGTTAGATAAAAGCATAGATGAATCCAAAAACTAATTTTTAAAATACATTATATTATGCTTACTTTCTACTTATGATGAACTAGCTTTTATCTGCAACTTCGTACGCGTGGAAATAGACTGGAATTTATAGCACCAGTGGCTTTATCTTTTGTTACTCCTGCGCATGCGTGAATTTTCAACACCAATTAGGGCAACACAAATGTATGAATTTTCTACGCCAGTTGGAGTAACGCAATATAGATTATAATTTTTTAATTTCCTTTATTATGTTTTATTTTAATTCAAAAGTACTTCAGAATGAATCCGAAAGAACGATTAATTAAAGATGTTTAAATTTAAATGTATCGAACACTTAGAAAAATAAACAGAATCGTTTGAAATAATAGTCAAAATCATGTTAAGCCTAATCTCATTGGCGTGGGGAAAAAAATCCTGAAGCTTTACTCATTTGGCGATTTTTGGCGGGAAAGTTAGTTTTTAATTAATCAACAAATTATCGCTCAATTAAACGGAATAATTAGTAGCCTATGTCCTATTCCAGACTATAATCTAGCTCTCATCTAAATTTCATCCAATTCTGTTCAGCCGTTCTGGCGTGATTGACTAACAAATATCCATCCATCCAAACTTTCACATTTATAATAGTATTATAGATAAAAGAAGATATTGACAATAATTCCTTCACTGATATTAAATCTAAGAACGAATATCCCATGGTGCACCTAAGGCAGTAAGTTCTTGAAAGGGATAAAATCTTCACTAATTCTAAGAAGACTATCTTCTTCAGAAAGTTTTAATTTCGCTCTGAAAACAATATAGATAATTATCAGTAGTTTTCCTTGGAAAAACATTTTCAATCAATGAAAAGAATTATTTAAAGCATAAATAAGCATTAAATACCTTTTAAGCAAATATTGCCAGGCATGTTGCGAGAGTATTCATCGAAATTTAATGTAAAAATGCTTAACACTAAAGCTTCAGAACTGACCAAATCATCATTAGCTTAAACTAAAACTATGGGATCTCGGACTGAAAACAAAATCAATACCGAAATTATCTCCATAAACGAATATTTAATATTCACAATAAAAGCATTTTGCTCTGAACGGTCCTATTGCCTTTCTCTCCAAGAGGAAATCTAAATTTAACCGAGGATATTGCATCTAAAAATAGTGTTCGATCCAGCAGAGAGATTTCTTGCCTCTACACAAAACTTATTCACTTCTTTTGCACTTTATGAGATAATCAAGATGTCGAGCTAACGTTATTTAAACAGGAATCTTAGGGGCGAACTTCGGATTTATAATCGGTGGCTTGACTCTATATGAAGGCACGAATGAAATACGTTTCTTCTAAAAGAATTGTTCTGCTGATTAGTGTTTTTAGTATTTCTTATGGAACAAGAAAGAACATTTCTTTCGTTCGTTTTTTCCATTGTTTTTAACCATTATCGTCTGTGTATAAAATTAATCCAATTCGTCCGTCCGAATTGGGTTCATTTTATACGTAGACGGTATTCGAACCCGAACGTTCTTTTACTTTTTTTGTATTATTTTATTTGAGAAAAGAGAAAACTAATGATATAAGCGCATTCGCTAAATTTGCAAATATATAAAGGGCTTTCAATAAGATTTATGAATCCTAGTATCATATCATATTTCCGTATATAGTTAGAATTAGGAATAAAACATTTGGAATGGTGTAAAAAAACGTTTGTGATATTACAAGGGAAAATAAAAAAGGCCAGTTGATTGGAAAAAGATAAGAAAACTTTATTTAATGCTTCTCTCTTTCACTCTTGTAATTGATGATGGATTAAGCTATTGATTTTCAATATATTGTCCACAAAAATGATATATAACAAAAGTAGGGCAAAAATTGTCTTGTATTAACCTTTTCCTTTCCGCTCAATAGGTGTATTAGCCATTAATTTTCTTTTTTTATTTTCTATTATATTATATGACGAGAAATGAAAGGTATTTCGAGCATCAAACTATTTGAGCTCAAGATTTTGATAACTCTCCTCTTTTTAGATCACCCTGATTTTGAAAAAAAAATTTTTTTAATTGTGTAAATATATGAACTTGATAATTCAAAAACAAAAATATATTATTTAAAATGCTATTTTTACATCAAAATTGAGATTTATATTGAATTTTAAGTGAAATCTGTCAAAAGATTTTTTTTTCTTCCTTCTCATACATATGAACGCAATAAATCAAAAACTTTACTAGAACAATGATATTTGACATACGAGTTTAGAACGTAAACTGCAGATGTGGCATAAATGTTTGAATAAATGCTTCGATGGGTGACTATCCATCAAGTAGTTGATTCATATGCATATGGAAGCAATTATTAAAAGTGACGCGATGAATTTTAATATGTGATCTTCATATCAAAACTATAGATCTACTCAAGTACCATTAAAGTTTAGATCAAATATTTAAACGTTCATGTGTATATAAGCACCATAATTCTAAAGCGTAACGGGCATTATAAATTAAATTTTAAGTCTAATCGGAGCAGCCGAGGTAATGAGTTCCTATTCTAAAATTTAAAGGAGACATACTGATCTTAGGCAATTTATTATACAAAAAAAAAACAAAAAAAAAACAGGAAGCACACGTGGAAGGTCTAGGATCTTGAACAGACTAAATCCTCCACAGTATTATTTTACTGAATTCTTAGAATTTCATTCCGTTCCAAAACCTAATCTGTGGGATCTCGATTCATTTTGTAGATAGTTTTATTTTTCTAGGTTGTATCACTTTACATATAATCACTAAATTCAACTGATGATGAGGGAAGACAAGAACGAGTGAAACAATGGAAGTTCGAAGAAATTTATAGATCTTATTTAAAAAATATTGAAAAGGCGAATAACAATTTTCACTCTTTACTTTAAAATCGCCATTTTAGGATGTTTCTAGAAATCTCTTCTATTAGAAATCTACTTTGAAATTCTCATAAGAAACTTCATTAAGTATAAATTTAACAAAATTAGTATGGCATGATCAAATGTAATGAAATTTAATTCCCACTGCATCAAAACTGGACTGTAAAACGATATGCCTTAACACTGGGCATCAGTACAAGGAGGCAAGAAGACAAACGTAATCAAAGAAAGACAACAATCAACAACAAAATGAAAGTAAGACCTCCGGACTGGCAGATAGCAAAGCCACACTACACGAAGGACCCATTTCGTCAGTCATAAGTCAGAAGAGAGCCTGTCCTGCCGGCAACATTTTAAGGGATATTAAATTTGGATATGCATATAAGGGGAAATAAAACTAGAATAAGTAAGATAATAAAGAAGTAAATATGATAATAAGATAGCAGATAGTAAGACTCAAGTAAAATACTTACTAGAATTAGTAAGAGTATAAAAGGAAATAAACCAGAGTCAAGTAAATTAAAATCAACTAAGATGTTTCATATTACATAAAATCAACCAAAAGAAAATCAAAATACAATAGCAAAATAATTCAAGAACAAAATACAATAGCTGGCCATGTTGCAGTCAGAACAATGACTACTTTTGGTGTTGAATTCTTGGATAAAGTTAATCAAAAGGAATATTAAAAACGAGTACCAGGCATTTAATGGCTTAGAATTACTAACTTAAGCATTTCCTAGAACTTATTTATTATAATAAAAATATACAATTCATCCTCGGTCTGTGTATTGTAGATTCAAACGGAAAATATCCAATGGAATCTTTACATATAAAACTTTTTCATTTTAATCTTATGAAACACTCTATTTTATTTTAAGATTTCTTTCTTATAAATGGCATCTCGTCGCAGTCCACTTTGGCAAAGGATCAAGAAAAGTGTGACACATTAAGCAGTGCACTTGAATGGCAGGATATGGGAGTTGATTTGCGTGATGCAATTAGGATCACTGTATACTTTAAGAATTAATGGCTTGAAACAGTATCGATCGACTGCAGCTGTTTATAGATTGTATAGTAGAATTCCTTTTAAAATGCAAGGGTGGAATTTTCCAGTGATGGCTTGTCAGATGATTGGATTTTTATTTCAAGGCATCTGTTTATATTCCGTAAAGAGTTCTATGGAAACTATGCCAATTTATATTAGTTGATCATGTTTCTTGTTTCTAAATAGCATGAAATATTATGTTAAAATTCTTTAAAAATGAAAATTAAAATCTGAATCAGAAATTTCATGCCATTACGTGAGAGTATTATTATTTTGTTAAATCATTATTTGTCTTAATTAATTTAAGTCATTAACCAGTTTAAACTGGTTTGAAACAATCACGTGATTATCAGATTAAGCATGCGTCGATATTTAGAAAAGCGATGGAGTTTTTTCCATCTCAAAATTGTTCGAGCTCCAAAACTTTTAAAAACTTTTTTTGCCAGCTAAAAAAAATTGTTATATACTTCTCTCGTTGTTTCAAGTTCATTCTCATTTTTCTTTCTGTGCTTCATCGGGCTATAGCTTCTTACGACTCTGCCTTTTATTGGCTAGACAGGAGAATCGGGTACATAGCGGACATTCATGCCAAGTTGTAATTTTTTGTTGGCGAGAAGTCGCCAAATATGACAACCTTCTTTATCATTTTCTAATAACCCTAAAAGTATAAATTTGATGCCTCAAAAGCAATAAATCGCCAATTTTCTGCCAGTGCATTTTGTAGTTTCAAAAATCTGAAACCAAAACATCATGCTCTCACATGATAATAGCGAAAAATTATTTTCAACTTCCAAACAGAGAAAAAAAAATTAAAACAATTGCTTACAAGAAATGGAGTATATATACTATTACATACATAAACTTACGAGATAACAGCAGAAATCTTCAGAAATTTTTAACAGATTATAAAAGACACAGCATTAAATGTTGATGTGTAAAAATAATGATCGATAAATAATATACAATCCAGCAATATTATATCCCATCCTATGTACAAAATAAAATGTTTTTCACACTATAACGAAACTTTGACTAATAACAAAATGACATTTGAAATGTTTTGCTTTAAAGAAAATATATTAACCTAAGTAGTGTTATTATCTTCTTGCCAAAATCCAAAACAAGCTGAAATGATAAACTCACAACTAGAATTGTCTTTTTTTTTCCTTCCGTACCTCCCTCTTTTAAAGAAAGGCGGAAACAAAAGCAAAATTCATTTTCGCATTGTGATCTTTTCAAATACGTAAATATTCATTATCTCTAAAATGAATATGCAAAAAGACATAAAAGGCTAGAAGGCACTTTTTTATCCTATGTAAGTGCTTCCTTTTCGGAAAACAGACGAATTGAAGACATCTTGGAAGATGAAGATGGATTGCTTGAAATATTTAGGGAAAGCAATAATCATAAAACAGGTTGTTTGGATTAAATGTAAATGGTAATAAAGATCGATGGCAGGTTTGTTTACAACAGAACTGAATCCCTTGTGGATGGGCATTGGTATGAATTCTTAATGTGATTCCTATGATAACTCGCACTTTAGTAGAAAATATGAAGGAATGAATTATTCGAAAGATGTTGAAATAGTTATAGGCTGTATTATACATATATTGCTGCAAAGCAATTCTAGATTTGCAATATGATGAGATATAGATATGGCTTCTATAAACCAATTATTAGTCACAATCATGAATGTTTATAGTACATAAAATAGCAACAGAGACATCTGGCAAGATTTCCGAAAATAATAGTGTATTTCGAAATATTATCTTCCTGGTTGTTGGATTTTATTTTGAAAAGTAAATCATTGCCCAAAATCGCCATTTTATACATCTGCAAGTCAATGCAAATTCAAGCTTTCTTTACATACCCCCCCCCCCCCAAAAAAAAAATCTATCTCGATTACTTTCAAGTCATTTCATTTGATTTGTTAAATCAACATCGTATTTAGAAACTGCAAGAGAGTTATTTTTGAGCAGAAGATATAATTGCTTCCTAATTTCAAATCATAATAAAATAAGGCAGACATTACTTTACCACTATTTAAATCCTTTTAAGATCAAGATGGTTCTTAAGTAAGATTAGATGGTAAGACTTAGATTAATTATTTTTTTAATTGAATGAGGAAAAGAATATATTACAATAATCTAAAATCCCTTAATAAAGAATAACGAATGTATTTTTCAGTTATAAAAGGAACTCGGAATGTGACATTTAAAAATTATTCAAATGGCTAAAATTTGTTGGAAAAATTCTGAACACACCAGAATGGCACGAACTAAATGATAAAATGATGAATAAATGAAAAGGCATATATTTTAATAAACAACTTGTATTATTACAAGTTTATTGATATTATTTCAAATTCCTAAAAGTAATAAAGTTTCTTTTTAGTGAAGTAAAACTAATTTATATTAAAAATTGAACAAATAATATCTTTATTTAATTCTTCTTTATTACAAATTCTTAAAAGTAATAAAGCTCTTTTTAGTAAAGTAGAATTAATTTATATTAAAAATTAAACAAATCATATCTATTTAATTCTTCTTTATTAGAAATTCTTAAAAGTAAAACTTTTTTAGTAAAATAAAATTAATTTATATTGGAAATTAAACAAATCATATCTTTATTTAATAGTTTGAGTATTATTTATACTTTCCTTATTTTATAACATTTATATACATTTAGGTAAGAATTTAGTTCAAAAAGTCTTTAATCGCTATCTCATGTGCTTATTATCTATGTATAATAATAAAGAAGCTAATGAGGTTCATTAAAATCTTTTTAATTAATGTTTTGGCAACAAAATAAATTCAGTTTTTCGATTGAATCCATTGAGTCTTTAAAAGAAAAAAGAATAATTTATTTTCCTTTTTCTTATCACTGAAATTATCATTATCAATTTTGTCTTCTATAAACTAAGAGTTCTGACATCATGATAGCAACACCATAAGTCACATATCTTTAGAAGTGTTTTTGGAACCAGCAGGAGGGGGGGAGACGTATAACTGGAACTCGGCGATCTATAAACGAAGTAATTTATCATTACAACGATTATAAATAAACTAGTCGGGGATGAAATGACATATAAGTGAGAAACTCATAAATGATGTTTTACTATGCTTAAAAAGGCAATATGATTCCAATTAGTTATTCCATTAAATCCAAAAAATATGAAAATTATTACTTCGAGAAATTAAAATCAAAATGTAAAATTTTGCTTCGATAAA
The DNA here is from genome assembly GCF_947563725.1 of Argiope bruennichi. NCBI lineage: Eukaryota > Metazoa > Arthropoda > Arachnida > Araneae > Araneidae > Argiope > Argiope bruennichi. The sequence continues at coordinate 81,257,889 of NC_079155.1, forward strand.
TATAGAATTTAATTCATATGCGCATGATAAAATAAGAAACAAAAGAACTATAATGAGTTCTTTTATTTATTTATAATTATTGAGAGTTTTATATAAATATAATTATTAGAATATGAATTGAATTTTTTAATAAAAAAACGGAAGAATGTCAAAAATTGAAAGAAACTTATTTAATTTAGATCCAAAATTGTATTGATACACCCTTTTACTAAGAAAGTAATTTTTAGTTAATTAATGCTAAAATCAAATTCACTTATTAAGAGAAAAATACGGTCGATTATAAAAATACCATTATCATTAATTATCTTATAATATATCATAAAATAGTGTTTTTTATGATACTTTATTTTTCTACAGTTTATAATTCCTCCATACTTTTATAAAATTAATTAATCATTTGTCTGAATCTTAATTAAAAAGACCTTCATGGAAGCTTAATACTTAAACATATTTAATGAAATCGAAAATACAACTTAAGAAGTCTAAATTTACATAAAAAGGAGTTAGAAATTTCAAACTTTTTTTCAGTTACTCAAATGTCACTTATTGTATTATTTATTTTAAATAATTACTGAAGCAAACAAGAATTTACAAGCTGAGAAGGTTTGGAAAGAAGACTTGGTGAAAATTTGTGAATTTTTAGACCGATTTTTATTTTATGATTGCTCTGAAAATAAAGGGTGTCCCAAAATGAACACAAGATTTGAATTTGCCCCCATTCTTGCAGTAAAGTGTTGTCAATCCTATAAAAAAACCATTTCACAGGTGATAGTTTAGGGTTAGTAAAAATGGAACGTTACACGATAGTGTAACGTATTAATGCAAGATTTGAATTAAATAAAAAAACATTTTTTTTTCTTTAAATTCTTATATTTTTATTGAATCATAAAATACTCAGGATAAGTTATGTATGGAATAACACATAGGATAAATGGCCTCAACGGCTTTGCTGGCACTTATGCACTCTTTTGTCGAAATTTTCCATGACCGTTTTGCATAATTGTGGCTGAATTTCATTGATGAAGCTTTGAATTTCCTCCTTCAATGCACGCTTGTGGGTCTGATGGCACAGACATTTGACTTCAAATAACCCCATAGAAATTCAATGATATTAAATCACGCGATTTGGAGAACCAATTCACAAATTTTTGAATTGTGTCCGTGAGACTTTAATCATTTTTTGAAATATTGTTCAAGAATGAAAACACGTTGTTCTATCGTTTAATGCTCCATTTTTGCTAACCCAAAATTATCAACTATCAAATGGTTTATTAAATAAAGTTGCCGACACTTTACTGCATGAATTCATATTATTCTAGGGTGCATATTCAAATCTAGGGTTAATTTTTGGGTGCCTTTTAAAATGGAGCATTTCTTTGTTAAATATGTAATATCCAGTATTATTAATATTATATTATATTAAGCATTAATATTTCTTAAAATGAGTTAAATTGATTATTTTAATATGATTCATTTTTAAAATTGAAAGAATATGTTCAACCTCCTTGTCACAAAGAAATTATGTAAAATATTTTACTAAAATTATAATTAAGACATTAACTAAATCTGAAGATAAAGCCTGAAAAATATTGTAATTATATCTTATTAAAGAGACTTATAATTATATTTCCATTCAAATTTCAGAATCCTAAAAGAAGTTCAAAATTGGAACTCTAAATTAGTATAGTTTAGAGAAAAGTTATCTTGTTTTGAGGTTTTCGTAATAAATTCTAACATCCTCATTTCATAAAGATTTTGATAAGAGAACTAATTAATCATCCCTTTATGACTCGCGTAAAATGTTAATTTATGATTATAGTGAACAATTCCATTATCGTTAATAGGAGATTTACACCTTTTAGCATAATTACTTTCATAACTTAGCTCACGCATTGGAGTCAGAGCGGACTTCCGACTAGGCAGTCTAGGCAACTGCCTGGGATCACATGATTGAAGGAAGCCACAAACAGTCTATTAAAAATATTATAAGCTATGTTGTCAAATAAATTTGTCCCAGATAAAATTCTATAAATTTTAAGATAATGTAATTACAATATATGTTAGCATTGAGTAATTAAAATCATCATTAAAAATTGAAATTTAATTAATTATTGATAATGCATTTGAATAGTAATTATTCATTCACGTGTTGAAGTTCTATTTCATCTGATATTCATGTAAAATAGCAATTTTCATTTATATATTCGTTTGGAGTTTATTATTTACTTATAATTTACGAAGTAATTAAATGTTTTTATTTGTAAGAATTGTATAATTTAATAATTATGATTAATTTTTCTAAGGGTTTTATTATTTAATTATTTTTATCCATGATATGCATATTAAATAAATAAAAAACGTACAAATTTTCCTACAATTACTACAATAAAAAAATTAATTATTTACAGATTAAATTAAAACTATATTAAAATGGGCAACTAAATTGGAAGTTATTAAAATAGGGGATTATACCTAATCCACCAGTGGTTGTTACATAGCAAGCAATTAATTCAGAAATTATAACATACGGAATGGAGCTCGTATGAGAAAATGAGTATAATATCCGTTTGAATTTACGTAAGTAAATATAAAAAAGAAGTAACTTTATGTTCATTAAAAACTTCTGATTAGATATAAAAAAAAGGGGGCTTAACTACCTAGATGATGAAAAAAAGAGTAACTAGACGCAAAAAGAAATAATCGAATCCATTCGTTAAGCTGTATCAGCATCCAAAGAAATCCTGCAGAAAATGGAAACTCACCAGAAATTGTATTCTTTTATTTTGTTTGAAAGAAATTGTTAGCTTATCATTTTCTATAAAAATGAATTAACAAACTGACCTTTTGATTTCATTTTTCTTTTGTATATGGTTCAATTGAACTCAATGGTTATTGCAGAAATAAGTGTTTTTTTTAGATAATCTCTCTTGATATAAAACGCTAAAGTACGTGGCACAAAAATCGCTTTTATTATATAATGTGGAATGGCAACAGACAAATTTAAACAAATCATTGTACGAACATTTCAAATTCCTTCATTGAACATTTGTACAGCTGTACTTAATTGAATGTTTCACTAATTAATGAAGCTTTAAAATACTATAAAAAATGCTTTGTATATGTCTCACCAAAACTTCTATTCACTCGGCGAAAAAAGATGAGCAGAAATTAAGAAATAGGCGTTAAGCAAAGTTTAATCAAGCGCGCAAATAGGCTTAACCAATGTGAAATGTGTAATTGCTATGACTTACCTATGGAAACTGACGACCGTATGTTCCAAAATCATAATCTTACAAAAATAGTTTTTGGATTGTCATAAAACTCAAAACATTGCCTTTTAAATGATATCAATTTCATTTCTGTAGAAATTTTATGTTTAAATATATAAGTCTGTTTTTAATGTTATGATGAAATCCGAATTCATTCATCAAAACATTCAATCGCGTGCCATTCCTAGTGAAAATTAAGATTTAACATACTTTCTTTGCAAATTGATTCGGAATTTTGCTTTCACTTCTATTTCATAGTATATATACTCTTTAATTTGCATGTATTATAATTTGTTTTGATTTATTCAGTTCAATTTACGCTTGTCGATCATATCAAAAAGTAAAGCGAAATTTTTTAACACAACGTATATTCTACATTAATATTTAACAGCTTCAATGTCATTAATTCTGAACAAGCTGATCGTCAAAACTGACTACTTTATTTTATCTGTCAATATTTCAAATAAAAAATTATTTTATTTCAGTGCCTGAAAAAAAACTCAAAGTTAATCCACGAAAGAAAGAAAATTAGTTTAATAATAACGTAATTTTTTAAAAACTCACTTTTATTTAAAAAGTTAATAAGAGTGAGAAAATATTCATTTTGATAATTTTGTGCTTATTGATATTTGATTCATAATTTATTCTTATTAAGATCTATGCAATGTAAAGAGAATATTTTTCTTCAAATTCCCGTTCAGGATCTGAAATTAATTTAAATTAATTGATTAATTAACTGATAATCAAATTCTGAAAATATTAAAATAATGCAGTATCCTTTAGATCTCATCTTTAGCAAATCAAGAAATGCTAGAATTGATTACAAAATTGTTCCTCCAGGATCATGAAAAATTGAAACTAAATAAAACAATTTTTATTTTTAAGTAAAACTGTTCTGAAGAACTTTTCATCTATTCCTGATATGGAAAGACAAAAACTAGAATTTTTAAGGCTATTTATATGTCAAATGACAATGGTGTAAGTGAGTGAGAGTTTACTTAAACTTCTTGAAGTGTGTTTGGTAACGCTGTACAGATCTGACTCTTTCACTACAGCTACAAAATCTGGTACATATATACCTTGGAGGTCAGAAATGTGCACCTCGGAGTTATTTTTTTTTAATTTTGATTTGAATTTTAATTAAAGTTGAATTTTAGAGGTTTTCCACTAAATATTTCACAAACAAGATTTTTTACACTGTTTCATGATTTTAAAAATACCTTTTTAATGATGTCAATTAAATATTCGTAATGTAAATTTTCCTTAAATGTTGGCAATTTTTAAAAATTATTTATTTTGCCTAGTTTGAACAATAGATTAATTATATCGTCACTTTTAAATTCAACTATTATCATTGTTTTCCCCAATATTTGACTGCCAGATTTTTTTAAGATTGCCAGATTATTACAAGCTAAGGAATACTAGTTCTTTCTGTTTAATAAAAGTGTAACTTAATATGCAAATAAAATATGAATGTTTATTATCACGAGATTAAAAAAAAGAAGAAAAACCTAGATATTTACGTTTTCAATACCTCTATGATACCATAAGACTGGTCTGCATTAAGAAAATTCATGTACACAGTGAATAAAAAAATATGTAAGACAATTAAAAATAATATGGCTTTAATACTTTAATATCTGATAATTTCACTGCATCTTGAAAATGAAATTATATTCTGCACGATTTAACCCCTGAGAGCTAGTGGGTCATCATAAAACGAATAATATTAAATAAGAATATATATTTATTATTAAGATACAGTTATTTACTACATTTCATTGTAATATAAACGTCAAAATAAACATTTAAATTTTTAAGTGAGGCAAGTCGCTGTGGGATTTCATCAGATGGGAACATTATATATATATATATATAAACACACTTTAAAGCTTAGAGACGTTTTATGAATTCGTCTAGAAATGCTCGTTTTTGCGAATAGATAGAAAATTGACCAAAGCTTGAGGAAAAAGTAATTTGCTCGTACGTTCGGAACTGTTTTCCTTCATCTATTTTTGCCCGGTCTATCTCTAAAATAAATAAATAATAAAATAAAATAAACACACGCCATTCCTGTCTAACGTCGGATCACTCTCAGATGTTAGTCTATCCATTCCTGTATTAGATATGCATTAGTCGGAAAACTCACTTTCCGGCGGATGGCAGTATTACATTAAAAGAACCGCAAGAGAAAATTTCTGGAAATATCTTATAATAAAAGTGTTCTGAATCACACTTCACACGTAATGATTCATATCACCTGTAATAAATATGAAAATATATTGCGTCATAAATGATATGCTGCACCTTAGAAAAATTATGATCCAGATAGTAGGAAATGTAAATATTTATTTGTAATATTATTCATACAATGATTCGATTTGAGGGAGGAAACAGTTTGTCTGATATATTATTAATCAGAATGCATTATGTTTATTGTTCAAGTTTAATTTAAGATAATACTTTCTTTTGTTGTGAAATGATGTTGATAAAAAAATTTGTTGACATGACTATTAATATTTTTTAATATCATTGCCGAACAACAGATTGCTGGAAGCGGCTTGTTTCTTATAAATTATCTTTTTTTATTTTGTTTTGTTTCTCTTATGTGAATAAAGAGATATCACTATCTTTTAATGTCTTTAAAAACTATTCTTCTAAAGAAGGCAATTTATGCATTATTAGATAAAACATAAAAGTAAATTCTTTTTCGTTATATGTTTAAAAAAATAAAGGCATTCTTAAACCTTCATTCTGAAAATGGAATTGTTTACTTTAAATTAAAGCACAAACAAAATCCTTTTTATAATATTTTAAGCAAATATTTATATATATTTTAAGCAAATATTACGAAAAATGCTTTAAGGGATCTTTGATGCATGATGGAAAACTGTTTTAAAATATAATTTCTCATTAATAACACAAAACGTATACACATACTTCGTGCTCGTAAGATTTATTATCTAAAGTGTCTTAAATTGCCTCTAAAGAGTGAGTTTCACATTTATTTCTGCTTCAAGTTAAATTAAATGTTATTTCAATATTCTTCCATAAAAAATAAATGCGTATATATATTACGACATATAAATTTATTTTTAAATTAAACCGTTCTCTTGTCATATTAAATTTCCTACTTTTGAGCAGATTTATTAAAAATTAAGGGTGAGGAATATAATAATATAACAAATAAGGAATGAAAAGTTTATCTTGGATGATATTAAAATTCAACCCAGAAGCCAGATAAATTAAAACTTGAGTTATTGTTTCAAAGCTTCAATAATTGTTTTCATTATTTTTATTTTACTTTAAAGACATGAAGTGAAAATTGCTCCAATTTATTTCTTTACTTTTAATTCTTTTTGCAAAGAATTCTTTGAATTTGGGAATATCTATTCGCACTAAAATGTCTTTAATTGTTTTTCCAATTGAATTTTAATGTCGGCTGAGGTTTTGGGAAAAATCAATCATAATACATTATATAATGTTTTTCTATGTGCTTATGAGGGGATATATGTATCCAGTCGTGCTACCTTGTTAAATTAATATAAATATTATAATCAGATATTTTTTCGTGGAAAAATAATAGGGTATTTTCACTTACTATATCACTATTGTAATTTTTGTTGCATTTTAGAAATAATCCTTACTTAAAAGCTGATTAATGTGCCTTTGACAGTTATTTTTAAATGTCTTTAAATTTTATAATTGTGCATTTCTGTTCTTATATTTATATAAATATTTATTAATCTTAAATATATTTTCAAGTTAGAAAACAATTAACTGAACTTAACCTAAGATTTATTAAAGACTGTTTTTAACCAAATACGGATGAGACTAATATTATTCCAGTAATTGTTGTTTGTAATTGCAGATGTAACGATCAGTCGCTGGTACTGATCAAAATAACGAGAGACGGGTCACTACACACAAGCTTACTCTGATGGTTCTAGTGAGCCACAATTTGCTTGTAATAATAAATATCGAAGATAGGACGGAGAATCTAAGGTTCAACGGTTAGGTTAAAGAGAGATAAGACATTTTCTTTAGATTGTTGTTTCCACTGAAGAAAAAAACCCTTCCTTTATTTTTGACAGCTTTCTGCGTCCTTTCATTCAGTGAGCTTACGAACATGGTCAGTTTTACAAAAGGGTGTCCCAAAATTAATGCAAGATTTGAATTTTCCCCCATTCGTGCAGTAAAGTGTTGGCAACCCTATTAAAAAAACCCCATTTGATAGCAGATAGTTTAGGGTTCATAAAAGGGACCGTTACACGATAGAACAACGTGTTAACGCAAGATTTGAATTAAATAAAAATATTGTTTTTTTCCTTATATTTCCAATATATATTTTTCTGTTATATTTTTTTCCGTATTTCCGTTTATTGAATCATAAAGTACAGAGGATAGGGTTATATATGGAATCATATACATAGGGCAAATGGCCTCTACGGCTTTGCTGGCAAATAGCACTCTTTTGTCTAAATTTTCCGTCACCATTTTGCAAAAATGTGGTTGAATTTCGTTAATGCAGCATTGAATTTCCTCCTTTAATGCACGCGTTCTTGTAAGCTTGTTGGCATAGACCTTTGACTTCAAATCACCCCATAAAAAGAAATCAATTTTTTGTTAAATCACACGATCTAGGGGGCCTGTTTTCGAACTGTGGCCTCCAGACGTTCATCAATTTTTAAATATTATTCAACAATGAAAACACGTTGCTATATTGTGTAGCACTCCATTTTTACTAACCCTAAGCTATCAGCTGTCAAATCGCTTTCTTAATAGGATTGCCAACACTTTACTGAACGAATGACAGGAAATTCAAATCTTGCGTTAATTTTGAGACACTCTTTATGAGCAAACATTGCTTGTTGAATATACGTTGAAAGATGCGTTGATTTCTTAATGTGGGCAGATGTGTGAGTGGATCACTGCTTCGACAGAAGAACGAAGTCGTTACGATCATTCCTATAACATGCTGAATCTTTTGATGAACATTGTTCATATGAACCTTTATCCAACAAATACATGATAACCCAAAAAATATGCTAGTCTCTATAACTTTTAAAAGAAAACTTAAAAAGTTACACATGTATGAAATTTTTCGTTTCAGAGCATTGTGAACGATTTTTTTTAGTTAAAACGAATGAATAACATAAATGATGTCGCGTTGTCTGTTCCTTTCTGGCGTTCTTGTTTTCTTTCGGAATTGCATTATTTTTAAGGATTTTCTTCGTAAGTATTCGGAAATGATGACAACTTTGGCTTGAATCCAAATTGATCACCATAACGGCGTCTACCGTCTATCTATTATCTTAATAACTGCAATCAGTCTGTATATGAAATAGAGAGAAAGGTTATAGGTTAATATTTTTTCAACAATATAATCAAACTCTCAAGTACCTAATTTTTCTATTTATTTTATTTTCTCACTCATACTGTATATGACTGTGTTCATGCAAAGAGTTTTATTGTAATCCAGATATTTTTCCATTCTCGTTTTTGTGTATATTCGTTTATATGTTTTCGTATTTTCTCATTTATATATTTCTTTCCAATTGATTGTAATATTATTTTTCCTTTCTCTCTCTCTCTCGCTCTCTTCTTTAATAAAGTTCACCTACATATATAACAAACGAGAAAGGGGCCACATGACATGAGCTCCAGAAACGGAGGTATCGTGTGGTGTTAAGTGCTAATACAATCTAACTCCTACAATATTGCAATTGTTTATTTTCTTTTAATTCTTTTAGATTTATAGCGTAATTGCCTTACCATTTTAATATACTATTTTTTAAGCTTTTTATTCAAATTAATTTAAACATATCATATTAAGCAATGATGGAATTGAATATAGGCATTTGGTACATAAATATAAGCGAAACACAGAGATCAATTGCCACATACAATTACAATTAAGAGTTAACATATTCACATTTTGAATCGATTTATATTTTTCTAATTACGTCACATATTAATTTTATATATTCTGCCTTTTATTTTTCATTATTTTTAGTATGGTTAATGATCTTTTATTTATATTATTTTCTTTTATTGTATAATTCATTTTCTATTTATTTATATTTTTCGCGTTTATTTATCTTATGATTTTAATATTATTACTTTATGAGCAAGCATTATTTAAAAAAATAGCCATTCGTTGGAGAGTTAAAATCGTATGATTTTATATTTATCTTTTAAAATAAAGAATATTTTCCTCTTCTTGGAAATTTAATATTAAAAATGACATAAACTAAAATGATAAAAGTAAAAAAAGAGTGATAATAATTTCCTTTTTAGTTGTATCAAAAATATTGGTTTTATTTCAGTTAAAAGATGTGATTCGAAAAACAATGAAAGCAAATTTGAAAACATAGTTATTAATTTGAGGAAGCAGCTATATTAAAATTGTGAAGCATTTCTGTCTGTTAAACTTCCACGTTACACAATTTTACATAGCTTCAGCTGCATTAATTAAATAAAGAAGGGTGTAATTGGATCAGGAAATAAACGAACATTTTAGAATGAAGTTAATATGTGCTGAATTCAAATAAAATTTTGAAAATTAATTATTGTTTAATTTAAATTTTCAAATATCATTGTGTGTGTGTGTGTGTGTGTGTGTGTGTGTGTGTGTGTGTGTGTGTGTGTGTGTGTGTGTGTGTGTGTGTGTGTGTGTGTGTGTGTGTGTGTGTGTGTGTGTGTGTGTGTGTGTGTGTGTGTGTGTGTGTGTGTGTGTGTGTGTGTTATCAATATTTATCAAACCTTCGCACAACTATTAAATTGGCATCATGTAAAAGAAAAAATTTTCAAGTTCAAAATGTTTTTCCCCTGCTATAATAGTTTTGAAAGTTACCGTGAAAAAAAAGTGGATAGTTTGCTTAATTTTTAAATAATTTAAATTTTTTAAAAATCACTCCCAGGTGGATCTATATGCTAAATTTAATGGTTTTAGAACAAAGGGTCAGTTAATAGAGGGCCAATGCATATAAAACGCGCATATACATACATTCATTTTTATAATTAATATGGATAGTAAATAATATGTGAAAACATCGTAAAGTGATTTATGCTGTTTGGAATTGACTAAAAGTAATATTTGGAGTTTATTTATAAAATGATCTCCAGACATGGAATTAAAAATATATTACGATTCTTCAGAAAACTTCATAAAAACGTCAGTGGAATTTAGAAAAACATTAATAATATGAGGGAAAAAGAAAAAAATCCCATCCCATTTTCTCTCTTATGATTAAATAAAAAGTATGAAGGTAAAATATTAAAATTCTTTCAAAATGAAATGTGAGGATATTTGGAATTTCATGCATTTAAAAGAGAATCAATAATTTCCGCTTTTCCGTATTTTAATCATATAAGATCGTTGCATTATTTTTTTATTTTAAACATTTCTATCAAATATTTTTGTTTCGTTAATATAAGCTTATACTGAAAAAATTGCGCTTTCAAAGCACTATAAAACATTCCTGATAATAAGAAAAACAAGCCACTAACAAAGTTAGAAATTGCTTTACGAGAAAGCATGCGGTGCATAATTTTCCTCCACAGAAGCAACAAAAAAATCAGATCCACTAAAAATAAAACAAAATTTCAGTTAAAAACGGCTCATGGCTCCGCAATTAATTACTTTAATCAGTTTTTGCATGATTGAATTCTTTACGGTTCGTTAAGGTTTTAGTCAAATTAGGTATTTTTCTATCTTGCATGTAGAATATTTGATGTATTCATTAATTTTATTGCTATTTCACATTTTCTCATTTACGCATAGGTAATCTATGAAAGAACAATTGATTTTGGTCACTAAATTTTTTTTTTTGACGAGACATTAATTTTATTACAGTATGTTAATTTCTATGTATTAAACATATAATTAATGGTGATATTTGCGTCTATTTTCGATAGGTATCTTACATTTTACATTTTTATTATAGGAAATAGAATTTTTTTAGTATTTAGACAATTTTATTTTTGAATACTTACATCCCTGCATGTTTTGATACATTTATTCTAAGTATTGTGAAGAGTGAAAAAAAGTAGAAAGTCAGTACTCCACATACGTTTATTGCAAATCATTAATGTATTCTATTATACACATCATAAAACACTAATGTAAAAATATTTATATTATTTAGTTAACATACCCAATATAAGTCTTCTAATCCGCCATGCACTACTCGATCTATTTAAAGGATCATCGTCTAGTCCAGAGGTTCCCAAACTTTTTTTTCTCGTGGACCACTTTCAAAGTTTTACTATTTTCGGTAGGCCCCCTGCTGCTACATTTCTACTGTATTCCCAAAACTCCTAAAAAATATCACCCTAAATTGGGGCTGTTAAGAAGAAAAAAAAAGTAGCACATATTCTTGTGTCCTATTTATTAAAATAATACTTGTGGTTATACAAAATTATAAACATTTATCATTACAAACAATCAACAATTGACAAAAAAATCAACAATGAACTCTGAAATGTAAATCAACAATAAAAAATAGTCATACTTTTAATGAGACAGATGTACTTGATGAATTGACAGCAAATTATCAATATTTGGCTTCAGTTTTATAAGAAGTAATCTCAAATCTCCTCGTTCTATGATGTTCAGTCTGCTCTTTTTTTTTTTTTTTTTTTTTTTTTTTTTGTTAACAGTTTGGTAACGGCACTAAAACTTCTTTTGACAAGTTATGACGAGGGAAACGCTATCAAAAATCTTCTCGCAATTTCCCACTATTCCCCACTTGTACTATTATCTATTATTCTATTCAATTCTGTGTTTGAACTGAGTCTCGAATATTTTTGAGTACCTACCTAGTGAATGATGCTACCTGCCTACGTTGATAGGTAAATCCAAGCCAAAATTTTTGTTCTTTATTATGAAAACCAGAAAATTTTTCGTGGACCCTCACTTACAACTTGTGAACCCCTGTTTTCTTTTCACGTCTACGTGGACCATTTTGGGAACCTATGGTCTAGTCAGTTCGATTATAAAACAAATCAAAAGTCAAAGTTTTCTTTGATTCCAATAGATGGCGCTAGTTGTTACCAGATATCAATAAACTTGGAGATAAAAATAAATCCATAAATTTTTTAATCTTTTCCAACAACAAATGGAAACCAGTCGCTAATACAGTTCTACACCTGTGGTAAAAAGATCATACATGTTTATATTCCTATCTTACTGCAATTTAAAGTTTCAATAATACAAATAAGTTCACATTCCAGCGAATAGACAATAAGCCAGACACTCAATTCTTTCACAGATTTTTATTGGACACGGAATGGAACAATGGAAATTTGGCAATGTGCCAATATTCCATTGTTCAGATTGTTGTGTTTATTATTATATTATTCATATAGATACGTCAAACAAACAGTCAGACTTTATGTTGAGAGAATTCGTTCAAAATTTAATAGAAATCTAGAAGCCTCTAGAGACTGCATACTAAATTCAAACTATTAAAGTATTTCCAAACTTTTAACTAGTTTCATTTTACAGCTATCTTATTCACAGAGTGACGGACATTATTCCAAAAGAAGACAATATATATATTCAAAGAAATAATCTAAACCGTGAAAATTGATTAAAATCTCGAGATTTAACTTTCGATCGTAATACTTTATCTTCGTTAACGAGAAAACAAATAGGTAAAATTAAAATACTACTGATAATTGTATTTTGCTTTTTGAAAAAATATTTTTAACCATCTTTAACGACTAGTATTTTCGCCCGGGAAATTAGCTTTTCTGACTGTTAGATTATGTAGTTTTTATTTAAAATTTTATCTTGTTATTTGATAAGATTGAAAAAGACGACCTTAATCGAATTCGTCTACTAAAATATTATTAAGAAAATTAAATAAAACCATGCAGCGGCCAAACAGGCGATAAATGACTGTTTGTTTCGCCAGTTGGCGATAAGCGTCAATCATACCTTTGGAGATGAACTTTGCTCTCCAACGGATACGGAGTGACTCACTTCCTGCCTTCACCAGATGGCTTAGAACTTCTGCCTAGTTCTGGTAGATGGAATTACGGCCAATGTATCATGATATATATTTGTTAATTTAATTTCTAATTAAAATTTATTTTTGTTATTTAAATGGCTGGCAGTTTTTATTAAGTAAAAATGTTTTAATACTTTAATTTAAAGTAAATTTGGCAATGCGTGTTAAACCACGCACCAAACTGGTGAGGCAATGCGTGTTAAACCACGCACCAAAACCAGAAGTAAAAACTTTAATTCAGAATTAAAGACCAGAGTTAATAACAGAGTTTTTACTTTTTCATATAAGAATATACAAAAAAAAAAGTAATTGTAAGTAAAAATTGTAAGCATAAAAAAAATTTGAACTGTAGAGTTTGAAGACTTCCACATTTCAGAACTTCTCTGTGTAAAGAATTAATGTTATGTGTGTGTTTGAGAACATTATAGATCAAAAAGGCTTTGAACCAGAAGGTTGAAAATTGGTATATGATCCACTCCAAATATATATAATGGTAAATGATCCATTTGGTCCACTCCAAATTTCTATCTATTCTATCGAGTTTTGAACAAAATCTGTTCTGGAGTCTGTCTATCCAACTGTCTTAATATCAGTTAACAGGATGTAACTACAAAAATAAAAGGGTTAAATGGATAAAATTAGGCACACAGATTTAACATCTTAAATGTTGTAGGGATTAGTTACACTTCCTAACCACAGATGGCAGCGTCAAGTGATTCCTGTTATTTTGAAAGTTATGCAGAAAAGAGTTCTTGTTTAGCTTGGCAGTCAAGAAGAGTAGACGTTCACGTGGTGTGTGAGCGATGAATAGCATTCGGGAAAAGTAGAGGAAATTTATTTTAACGATCACACGGAAACCTAGCAAGTTTCTTGTGAAATCAGTAGTTTATGAAGAAAATAATTTTATTATCCTTAAAAATATTCGTAACCGTGATATGGAATTGCTTATCGGAAACTGTAGTGGATCGATGCAAATAAATGGATGACTAGTCAAGAAAACTGGTTCCTGATCTTCTATTTCTTGCAAACAGGAGCACAGGGTATGTACTCACGAACAGTGCAGAAATAATTCGTTAGGGAAATGTCCCCTTTATTCTTGAAATGTAGATATGTCATTCATCTAATTTAAATCCGTCAATGGATTGACCATATATTGATCTGTGCTTTCACAAACTTTTGTATCTAATTACAATTTAAAAGATTACGATAACTAAAAATGTGTGAAAATGAAATCGGTATCATTAAAAAGGCGATCCTTTAAGTTTTAAGATGGTGTAAATATTCTTTTTGTGAGATTATATTTTGGAAGAAACATTTCAAAATCCCTCAAAACCTGTTTAATTTTTCTTCTATTTAATATATATATATATATATATATATATATATATATATATATATATATATATATATATATATATAAAACTTTGAAATATCGTCAGTAACTTTCCTGCTGTCTAGAAGAGCACGTGCCTCAAATTTCGTCAAGATCGGACATTTGTATAAAAAGCATGCAAACAAGCATTTATCTTTATCTGTATATATATTTACCTAAGCCGTTGAAAATATAGACTGTAAGAGAAACAAAATGACATTTACTCAACTTAAAACTATCCCGACAAAAACAAAATAGGTTACATGTGATAGTATTGCACATAAAAATAGATCTAAGGAAGAAAAGCCCCCTCCCCCCCCCAAAAAAAATCTAATAAATACTTTATAGACATACCTGAACCATTTTCTATCATTTTATAGCCTCGTGTAGTACAAAATTTCATATACTAGCCAAATATTTTATATGCAAGATAATTTACTTGTAGAATTTTATTGCTATGGAAACGAAACAACCATAAAAAGACCGCTGACAATGATTTTATTATTCTTTTGAATATAAATCATTTTTGAATGAAAGTTTTTTTTTTCTGTCTTGAAACTCAAAACTTGAGGAACGCATTCTGAAGTGCCAGGGGCAATTGATAGTTAATATAGTTTTTGTTTCCCACAGAGTATAGAGTTAATGTCAGATTTTGACATAACATTTTTATTTCGACATATTGGCAAGACTATTTGAGATTTTTGCGAAGATATATTTCGAAACTTAATGGTTTCTATAAGAATATGTTAAACTCAGTCGAGTTGAATAAAATCGAAGAAAATGACAGTACATTAAGATTAATAGTTAATTTTTTTTTATATTTTATCAAAATAATCAATGAAATCTTATTTTTATTATTGAAATTTATTTTTGAAATAAAGTTGTGATAAATAATTGCATATTAGAATACATGTTTTGTTACACTTGTGTTATGATTCTGATAACATTGTTCATCTTAATTAATAAATCAGCAATACTGTAGTTATTTAAAAAAATACCTGTACTGAACGTGAAATAATTTTTAAGTTTAATTTAATCTATGCATATTTAAAAAAGTATTTTGACTCCTGGTTGAAAATAATTTATAAATTGAAAATTTTTGAAAAATATTTAGAAATATTGATTTCCTCGAAATTTAATAAAAACTAAAGTGTTAAAAGTGATAAAAAAAGCTGGAGGTTATTTTTAATTATTTAACACTCTATTTGCACCTTTTCAATAGAAAATATTTTTTTAATGATAAGTTTAATGAAAGTTTTCGTTCTTTCTTCTTCTGTGAAATTTTGAGTTAAGTATCCAATAATGAAAATATTATATTGTATGAAAAGAATTATTTTCCTTCTTTTTTTTTCTTCTAGAATCATTCGTTTATGAAATTATTTAATAACAATATGATCTTTTATGGATAAAAATGTTTGTCATAATTGAGATGTAAAATTTGATTTTGTAATTTTACACCTGATTGGAATATAAAATTTTTCTCATTCCATATTATAGTCACAATTTACTATTTATGCCAATTAAATTCCCTCAAATAAATATGGTAATTAATCAAATAATTACTATTTATTTTCTAAAAAAACGTAAGAATTTCATTTCACTCAAAGCAAGATATATCATTTAATTACGAATTTTCCGATATAATATAAAAATCTTATAAAATTTGATTAACACGATTGTGAAAAAAAAAGTTTAATTTTTTGTATTAATTACACCTTTTCTTTATAAAACTAAATAATTTTTGTACGACATTTATTTTTCTTAAAATGATAACCTTTATAAGCTGTCAAACTATTTGAAAATTTACTTGAAAAAGGGAAAAATCTTTGAAAACCATACACAAAACAGACCGTATTAAGAACCGTTAAATGTAACTTGTAGTTATTTCTTGGATAGTAACCATTTTCAAAAAAGGGATTTATTGATATTTGAAATAAAAATCTATTAAATTTTTTTGTTTTTTTTCAATAATTTCGAAATTTATTGTTGTACAAAAACTACTTTTACATTTGCTTAAAATTTAAAAAAAATCAGTTAAACCAGTTTTATTTCTGCTTAAAATTACAAAGAATCTATGTATTTTTCCTTCAATTCTTAATAAAACTTTTAAAATATCTCTGAATATATTTTACAACAATATTGTACAATGTTTAAGTAACTGCGTCTATACAGAAACAAGTTATGACGATATGAAATATAATTTTAATGTGCATGTTATCACTGCTGTTTAGTTAAAAACTACTTTTATAAATATAATAAAGATAGACGAATCGAACCGAAAATGTTATCACATTGCAAAGATCTACGAATTTCCTATAAACTTTTTTGTCGATATTTATACTAAACCTAAAACTTTTGCTTGGTCCATGTCTTGCAGTGTGAAGACATCAAACCGGAAAAAGATAATTTCATCGTGCGTTTTTTCCCTTCATCTTTCCGAGATCTCTTCAGTTACGACCGCACGCTTATACCAGACGATATCGACAAGAGCGATCAAAACTATAGTGGAAGCAGCGTCAACGGGTGAGTACTTCAGAATATAAAATTGATAAACACACTTTTCATATCACTGGAGTATAAACTTAGGCAATAAAGGAAATTCGCGCCCTAAAGTTTGTGCTTTGTCGGTATTCATCTTGTTCTTTTCTTTTCATTTTATATTAGATATGGCAAGCAGGATTTTGAGTCTTATGCCATTATATGCATAAATCTATTAAGATTTCTTTTGGTTTTATTGAAATGAAAATAAATTTAATTTCGTAGTTCGATTGAAAGTTCACAGTAATGATTTAGGTATCTTGAGACTACCAGGCAATTAACATTATGAAACCACCTCATTTAATAACTAGCCAATATTATTCCATGTTTCAACATATTTTTAACTGAATCAATATATTAATAATTTATTTATTTATTGTAATTGCTTTTTTGTTGTTTATTTTATGTTTTCAGTTACATTTTATATGCATATCTTGGATTAAATAATTAACATAACAAAATTCTTCAAATATTCATTTTAACATAATTACCTTTATTGGAAACATGAATTTTTTTTATTCATACATATAATTATTTAATTATTATGAGACATTTTAAAAAATACTAAATTTCAAATGAATATAATATTAAAATTTTTTAAAATTTAAAATCACAGATTCTGCCAAATGAGATATCACATTAAAAGCTTATGATTAATTCCAATATATTAAAATTAAATACATTAAAATGTAATTTCTTATTTTTTTAATTAATAATTTTAATAATTTATCCTATATCACACAGTCGTTCGAGTATTTTATAATTAAAAGAATCTTTTTCTTACAAATTCATTTACTTGACAATTAAACTAATGACATTTTTTAATCGACCTGTCTGCAACACTCCTTCAGCCTTGGGGCCATAGACTGCTACGTATTTAGGAATCCGCCAATGTAAATGGCTACTAGATTTTATGTTCCTGTATTCTATTCCGAATAGAGTAATAAGAACATAAAACTTTCCTGTATTCTATTCGGATTCCTTTATTTAGATGTATTCTTGTATTTGGTTCATATTTTACATTCTTGTTTTTAAGAAAATATTTATTATTCCGAATAGAGTAATAAGAACATAAAACTTTCCTGTATTCTATTCGGATTCCTATATTTAGATGTATTCTTGTATTTGTATTTAGATGTATTCTTGTATTTGTATTTAGATGTATTCTTGTATATTCCTATATTTAGATGTATTCTTGTATTTGTATATAGATGTATTCTTGTATATTCCTATATTTAGATGTATTCTTGTATTTGTATATAGATGTATTCTTGTATATTCCTATATTTAGATGTATTCTTGTATTTGTATTTAGATATATTCTTGTATATTCCTATATTTAGATGTATTCTTGTATTTGGTTCATATTTTACATTCCTGTTTTTAAGAAAATATTTATTAGTTCAAAATGCATAACTCATGTTTAAAAGGTGATATTAACATACACAATTATTCTTCTAACCTATCGAATTACAAGTTTCCATTCAATGATAAAATTATGTGAGACTGTGTTTCAAATCAAAATTTTCTAAACCTTCAATATTTGATTCAAAGCACTTTAAAAGAACAAGAAGTGATTAAATGGAATTAGTTATAATTTATGCAATAAATCCTTTATCGGCCGGCGTCCTGGCATAGGGGTAGCGCATCTTCCCTGTGATCTGGGCGTCCCGAGTTCGAATCCCGGTTTGTACATGGCTGTTCTTAATCTGTGTTCTATGTGTGAGGTGTGTGATTGTGCCCCCCTGTAAAAAGGGGTTGTGCAAGCGAATGTGTGTGAGTCTCATCTTCATATGAGCTAGAAGTCAGACTTCTGCCCTCGGGTGCTCAGGGGTCTTACCCTCAGAAGCTACTGCACCCTCTTTCAGTGGTAACGCGGACACGACATCATCATCAATCCTTTATCAATCGAGTGTATCTACTGTAACTAACTTATCCAATATTAGTCATTTAGATGCATGCAGTATACTTCACAAACATCTTTAAAATAGCTAAAGTTTAATTTAGTTTCATTTACATTCTAATTTAAGTGTCATTTAAAGCCATAAATGTTACAGTAAGCTATACATTTAAAGCTATAAATGTCTCTACACTATTATGACGTCCGCTTTTTATTATTTGGAGCTCATTGGAGACTTGCAGTTTTGCACCTAATATTCCGAAAACGTGGTCATGATCGGATCTAAATTTTGATCTAAAATGTTTAATCCGGTATTTTTTATAACTTTTGAAAATCTGCAATAAAGATATTTCTACCGAGACTTTTTTTTCAATAACTTCTTTTTTTAAAAAAAATGTTAACATCAACAATATTGTGTGTAGGGAAGGGTTCAATGGGAAGGAAATTTAAATATATCATGTTTTTAAAACGAAGTACTTATTTGTTTAAAACAAGACTGATTTTAATCTTTTTTTATCTCCGCTGCAAATCAGCCTAAGAAACTTCATTATTACAATCGCTCGCAATCTCTTCTCAAATAAAATTGATTTGTTTTTACTTTGTTTAGCTGGTTTTAGAAGCATCGTATCATGTATTTGTTATGAATAATTCATTAGAAACTTTCAGAAATAATTTAAACCAAGACGCAAATAATTTATAAATTCATTGGAGCATTACATAAGAAAACTGAACAAGCACTTACTTTTTCTTCATCATGTTCTCATATTTTTTTAAATAAAAATAAAGTAATTTCAGAAGCAATTTTTATTGGGGGGGGGGGGAATGCTGACTTCAAAAAACTTATTTAATTCCAGGATTAGAAACTATGTTATTTTTATAATCAAGTTGCAATTATTTAAATTTCGTCTTCAGATTAATTAATTGTGATATGATTTGCTCCGTTCTTCTATTTATCAAAAAAGTTAACATTTATTTTCTCTAAGTAGTGTGTTTAAATCTGTAGCAAATGTCAACATTTTGCATTTAAAAATAAAATATATCATGTTATTGATTTAAAATACTTCTTCTTAGTTCGTGCATTTGATTTTCTATTACCAAATAATTCATTCTCAAAAAAAATCTGTTAGTCTATTCATCTACTAGACTAAGTAAGAATTTATTACTTTAATTCCTCTGTGAAATCAGTAATTGCTTAATTAATTTTTTGCAATGTAGTATTATAACAAATTGTATCATTGTTACCTAATTGCAATAAAAAATCATCATGAAATTTAAGGGCTTTTATTAATTTTAGGAGAGCAGAAATCTTAAAAATAATATAAACGTTCAAAATATTATAAATGACAGAAAAAATTATTATTATTAATATTTATCTGCTATTTTTGGCAACAATTCCAACTAGAAGTGGACCTATTTTTCGTGAATTTTTAGAAGGAATTTTGCATTCAACTAGACTAGCTAATTTGTAACACTAAGCATAATAAAGGAATTGGGCACTTGAAAATAAATTTAATATTTAAATGATGCCATATTAATTGCATGAAATATTTAAATATTTTTATTTCTTTAATGAAAATTTCTAAAATAAAAATTAACAATTTTATAATAACACTTTTGATCAATTTAAAATTTTAAAAACTATGATAAAAAATAAATCATGAAATAAAAACATTTGCCCCAACATTTTGATGTAAGATCGAATACGGTATAACAGAATGAACTGATTTTTCTGTTTTTAAAAAACTTTATTTCTTAACGAATATAACAAACGGACCGGAAATCCGCAATGCTCCCAAGTCTGAAGCGAATGAGCTAGCGGGCACAAACTAAATTTTACATTATATATATTTTTTATTTTAAATCTATGCGTTAGCCACTTGTGGTAAGCAAAAATAGATTGAGTTAAAAATATGATAAAATAAAGTTTATCTATAAAAAGGCTTATTGTTAATGTATATAAATATTGAATACATTCTTTTTGTAAATGGCTATACTAGAAGCATGCTAACTTTTCTATCTTTTTGGAATTGCTTCAAAAATTCAGTCGTTATAACGGTTTATCAATCAAATCCAAAATAATTTTAAAAATAAATTTATTTGTTTTTGCACTAATTTTCATATATTTTTTGTGAATATTTTCCCTGTAGAACAAAAATATTTTATTGTATTTTTAAAAATATTTCCCTGTTGTTTAGAACAAGAATATTTTATTGCTAAGTATTACAATGTCGCGAACTGATGTTTTATACGATGTTCCATAGTCTAAAGTATTATTTAACTAAAAATTATTTCTTCATGATCTATTCAGTTTTTCTAATTGTATTCATTTAAAAAGAGACGAAATAATTTTTAATTTATTAATTCTTAAATAAATGAAATTGGACGTTAAAAAACTATAATAGGATTTATTTTTATTGAAATATGTATAATACAATAAATAAAAATATTGGTTTCAGAAGAATCCATTTTTTTTTAATTTACTTGTAAGTGTGTAACATTTTTGTTTGTTCAATTGTTTATCTTGAGATAAAACAGAAGCAGATTCTTACAAAAATTTCTTTCTTCATTTCGAAATTTTTAAACACATTTTCAAATTAGCATTAAAATTAGATTGCTAAAATTTTCATAAATAGGTTTTGCCCTAGAATTCACTGTGAAATAATTTGTAATTTTTTTTTATAAAAAAAAATTGTTATTTTAATATAACAGAGTTAAGAATATTTAAAGTAAAAATTCTACTTTATTAAAGCTATACACAACAATTACACAAAGCCTACTAATTTTAACTCAAAATAATTTGAAACGAAAGCCTGTTTTTTTTCTCACCAAAGCCTGCTAAATTCTCTCACTCTGAGCTTTTTAAAGTATATGATTGGATTTTTTTTCAAAATAGCAAGAAGTCGAGTTTCTTTATTCAGAATTCAAATTTTGACTGTCACAATAAATTTTCTAGAACTTTCATGCCATTTGAGGGAACTTCTGCTATTTTGAGAAGAATTCGTCCATGTGCTAAGGGCTTTGAAGGCAAAAATCTGATTCACCTTCATTTCCCTTTTCTTACACACTATCCTCTTTTTTTGCACCTCAATCGTCACAAAAATCAGAAGAGTTTCTAATTCACCAGATCAACAATCGCTGACTTGAATTACCAAATTCAAACTCTAGTAGTCAGGGAAAATTATTGTATATGCGAGTGAATTAAGGAATTATATTCATTTCACAAATTCACTTTTCAGTTAAAGAATGCAAAAGGGATTTCCAAAAAGCATATCAATTTTTCATAAACTGAATGAAGCTTTTCTTTTTCCACAGGACTTTGGGAAGCAGATCTTCCTGCCGGGATGTGATCAAATATACCGACGCACAGCGGAGTCGCATTGTTTGGGAGATTTTGATTCGAACACCTCACCACGGAGATGGGAGGGCAAGTACAGGTGTGTGATTTTTTTACTTTGTGTTTCAAAACGAATGCTGTTGAACATTTATCCTCTTTTTTCATTTTAACTATTCTACTGTGAACATATATTTCTCACTTTCAGAAATTTAGAATAGAGAATAAAAAAATATCAACTTAATTATATACCTTAAATTAAACCACACAAAATGGTGTGCATATGCTTATTATATGTTAGCGCGTCTTCCCCGTGATCTAGGCGTTCCGAGTTCGAGTCCTGGTTCGGGCACGGTTGTTCTCTTCCTTGTGTTCTCTCTGTGAGGTGCGCGAATGAGCCCCCCTGTAAAAAAGGGGTTGTGCAGGCGAGTGTGTGTGTGCTATCTTCATTTGAGCTAAAAGTCAGACTTCTGCCCTCGGGTGCTCAGGGGTCTTTACACTCAGAAGGCACTGCGCAAAAATTTGCCTTAAAATAGTCACACGGCTTAAAAAAAAAAGTCAGAAGGACACATTTTTATCAATCTCTATTTCTTCTTTGTCTGTTCGGTACAAATTTTGTAATCAATTTTAAGTAGATTTTCCAATGTGCTGGTGGCTTGAAATTTTAAAGAAATTTTAAAACTCACAAGGGGATGACAAAGCAATATTCTTCACTTTCTTGTTTATTCTGTACAAATTTTGACACCGAATTCATTGGGAAGTTAGTTTAAATTCGATTGCAAAATTTCACACACAAAGAACTAAAAACCTGAATATAATTATTTAAATAAAAACATTTTATATTCCACGCTTTCGAAACGAATTAAAACAAGTATAAAATAATTTTTCCTATCCCCCTACAGAATTTGGGAGTTATAAATCGATATGAATTAAGAGAAATTATTTTATTTTTATTTAAATAATTATTTTCATAGCAAATTGATGCATTTAAAAAATTAATTGTCCTGTATCTAGAATGCGTTGTTTATTCGAATCGTCAAAATTGTTTCACTGAACAGAGATTTGATGTGAAGCTTTCAGCCGTCATTTACTGGGTCAGAGATGATAGCTTGTATAATTGCATCTTTCTCTCAGAGCTTATCGACTGTCATTTGCAGAGACTAGTAGCTTATTGACATTATTGCTATCAACTTCCAAACCTTAATTGTCTGACGAGACTGACAACTTCGATTACATCAGCAGCTTCATCGGCTTCTATTGTTGCCTCAGACTCATTTTTGAAGCAGATTGAAAAGTTTTCTAATTTTTTCTCTTATTTGTTTTCATTTCTGAGTTTTGAATTTATACCAAATTTTAAAATAATAAATTTCCACGCAGGTAGGGAAAAGTGGAACTGTACAACTTCGAATTCGTGCAAGTCACAGTATTACTGTATAGGAATTAGATCTGAGGTTAAATATACTGACCTATGTTGTCAATATTTGATCAGATATAAAATATGAGTGATAGTACCTTAGAAAGTTTCATTTATCTAGCCTTTTTGCGATTTGGAATTATTGCATTCGCGTAAACACCAAATGATATTTTTCATAAATTTGGTGTAAAATTTAATAACAAGTTATAAAGAGAATTTCATATTTATTTTGATATATATATATATATATATATATATATTATTTGATGTATTATTTTGATATATTATCAAAAACATATTAATTTTGATACACTTTTGAACAACAATTCTTGTCATATACAAAATAACGTTATAAAATGGGTAGATAGGCTTAGTTCCCAAATTCTTAAAAGGCCTAATTTCTTTTTTTGAGGAAACTTTAATTATACAAAGGTTATAAAACACTCTAATTTGAATGTTTTAATGATTACATTATTTTTTATATGAACATATTTTTTAAAAAGCATAATAGAATTATACGTAGCAATAGCCGGAATTAAAACTACGAATGCGAAACTGAGAATTATATATCATACCATATCGCCACAGAGAAATTATTGTCTGTCAAACTTAGTTTTACTTTTTACAGAATATTGAGATGTTCGGATACCAAAATATAAAATAAATTTGATTTAGGCATTCGTTGCAAATTTTCTAAATTCCTATTATAGTTTTACCTTCACAGAAAATTTTATAACAAATTGTATTTGTATTGAAGAATAAAATGAAATTTGAAAAATATATTCCAGTTACCCCCCCCCCAAAAAAAAACTCATTTAATTAATATTACTATTTTAATATGATAAATTTAGAAATTGTAGCAATTGCATTACTCTATCTTTTCTTTTGGATAATAGATGGCGATGCCTGAGTAGGTACATATCCCATGGAGCATCGCGATTGTTATTAAAATGAGATGCTGCTGCTCTATAAAAGATGCGCGCGTTAATGTCTCGTTTTGTCTTCTATTTTATGTTTGTTTTGTGTGCAATGTGATCATTAAAGAAATATTCCCGAAAACGTGGGTCCTCTTGCTTCCACTGCAGGATTTTAATAATCTCCATTCCACCAACAAATTAAATTATTTAAATTTATTTTCTGAATTTTTATAATTTTTACTATAAAAATTTATTTATTTATACTATGACATATCTCTCTCGTTCAAAATAATTCTTTATTCCCTCAATTCTCAATCAATAGAATATTTTCTTTCTATAGCTAGTAAATATGTGTTTCGATTTCAGTCCTTGCTTACCTCAGCACTGGGGCTTTCCTAACTGCCCGATTATCTCTCAATTTTTCAATAAAATAGATAAGTCCCCTAGGCTATAGTATTTTTCCATGTGGACTTTCTTATTGATTGAGAGAGAAATAAATCTTTTTATAAATAGAGATATAAATAAATATCTTTTTATTTATAGAGATAAATAAAAAGATAATCTCTATGGTTAATCAAAAGATACTACTCATCATACAGAGTAGTCACAAAAAATTATATTAAACAACTATTATTATTTGTTATATTAAAACTATATTTATATATTAAACTATATTATAAACTATAACTATCATTATTGTTGTTATTAACAATTATTATTACTATTATTGTTTTTTTATATATTAGAAAAATCATTTATAGAGTTTTTATTAATTAATTTAAAATTTTTCTTGAGGGCTATAAAAGTTAACCTTTGAAAAAGAGGGTGAAACCATACTAAAATTAAATTCTTTAAAATGAAAGCATTTATGGAATATTCAAAGCATAATTAAAATATTAATTGTTAAAAGTTGTTGTTACTTATTGCACTTGCTGTAGACAAGCCCTCAAACGATGTCAGCGGTTTAAGTCGAGTTTGTGCAGTAGCTTCATGATAAAGGCCTTTGAGCACCCAAGGCCAGAAGCAGAAGTCTGACTTTAGCTCATATGAAGATGACACTCACACACAGAACACAGAGTAAAGCACAACCATGCCCGAACTAGGACTCGAACCCGGGAAGTCCAAATCACGAGAAAGACGCTCTACTCCTAGGCCAGGATGCCGGCAGTCGTTAAAAATAAAATTTACAGTAACAATTTTGTCACATTTTCGTACTCGAGACAAAGCCTCCAAATACAACTAAATGCAAAACATACTTGTTTTCAGAAAAAGATAGATTCCCACAACAAAGAATTAACATTCGAGGGAAGAAAAAAAAAACCTTGAAAGAAATTTTTTCGAACAATTTTGTACCTTGTTTGTAAGAAATAATAGAATAACAGACGGAAATTTTTTATTGAATTTCATATTATGTTAAAAAGCATTTTTTTATGCTTCACTTTATTGATTTAGTCATATCAATTTATTATAGCGTGACGTCGATATTTTGCAGATAATAGACAAACTTTTTCTCATAAGAAAGGTAAATAAAAGGATACAAAAAAATGAAAATCATAGGAAATCCTTTAACCTTGAACTTGGTATTAGATTCATTAAGTTAAAAAAATAGAAGCATGACCGATGAAAGCAATGGACGAATAAATCTGCATGAAAACCAAATTGCATGTCAAAAATACTTTTATAAAACAAGTTCCCGCTGAATACAGAAATGCATTTTAATTACGTATTACATGACTGTGTTCTGTGTTTTTTACATAATTGCAAAAAACGATGCAATGGAAAATGTAGTTTGAATAGAGAAATGCACTTAATGTTGTGTTTGCATATATCATCGCTGAAATTGTAGTCGCGTAATAACGAAGACTGCTAAAAACAACGGCTTATCGCCGTGCCTATCACCACATGTTGTCTCTAGTATCTACCATCTCCTTAATGCCACGGGGTTTCATATCGTGTGTGGCACGACGGCATTTATGTTTCTACAAAAAAGCATTAGCTGTAACTTTTCTCACCAATTTTTTTTGTTTTATTTACATTTGAGTAACTTTTATTTTTAAAATAGGCCATGTTCTTCTGATAATTAGACCGACATAATACGTTAAAGATTGAATGTAGCATCTGTGTTCCTGATGCATGGGAAAATAAAAGCATGACCGCAATTTTTTAAAATTTTTTGTTTACAGCCCAAAGTTGGGTTACTTTTAATTATTGTTAAGCACGGAAGAGTAGCTTCACAATTTGGACGATTCATTATTTTTATGTTAATATCGATTTTTATAATAATCTGATTTCAACCCGGATAGATAACAAAAAACGTATGCGTCACTAATATTGACTTTAACACTGTGTATTAATTTGACAGTTATCAGATTCATTCAGAATTTTTATATGTTTTGTAATCTTATTCGTGATGCATTTAATATTCGTACTTGTTAACTTAATGCAGAAATAAAATGATGTTAACTACGAAAAACGAGTTATTAAATATTCTTTTGTTAAATTTTAATTTTAATTTTGTAGCAGTTATTATTCGCCGTAATTACCGAATAATAGATAAGATCTTTACTATTATATGAATTTCTAATTAGAACTATTTCAATTACTAGAAGTGGATATGCATTTGCTGACATCCGTTATTTTTGAGAACTGAGAAAATTGGTGATTTTTTTTTTTAGGTGCGTCTGCTTTAGCGACTCTATTTGGATTGCATAATAAAAAAGTATTACAATTATTCAAGTCAAATTTGTTTTAGATTGAATTGATTTCGATTTATTTCCACTTAATACATCTCTTTTTTTTTATTTATTGCAGTTTTAAAAATGCTTCTAACTACTTTAAATAGTTTTTATTCTACTTTAAATATCTTTGAAATAAATAAATTTTATGAAGCTCTGATCAACATGGAAAATTCTTTTTTCGAAATACTATAAATTTAATTCGATGTAAACACATTTTTTAAAACAGCAAAATACTTAAAAATTTTCAAATTTAGAAACTAAATATAGAAATTTTTTCTATGCCATTTTCTTATGTATCTCTTTTAATAATTTCAAACACGCTGTAAAATGCATAGTAATTACCTGTAAATTATTATTGCATTTCTTGATTACACAATAATTTATTTGATAGTGAAGATTGTGGTCTGGGTGAAACGAGTTGAAGACACATGTTGCCTTTTATGTGGTTTATTGGTAACATCAACAACAAAAGGCACATGATTACGCCAAAGTGTAGTAAGCATGGAGAACTACACATAAAATTTCTCGGGAGAGAGAGAGCCGAGATAACACTCCCCCTAGTACAGAAAGGAGTTCAGTTCGCTTCTACTGAAATATATATATATATATAAACTAAACAACAGGGAGACCACGTGATACATGATTGGCAGCTAGCTCCGCCCAGGAAGATCACGTGGTTAACTGAATTCTTAATAATACCTTCTAAATGTCTTTGTCAACTTTCGTATATTTTGGTGTGAAAAGTTGAACTTTACTTTAAAGGATGGCAGAAATGAAGAAATCGTTAAGTCAGCTTAAGTTTTCTTGTTGTTATCTAAGAATGAAATAACATTGACAATATTACAAACCAACTCTTCAACTAATTTTTTTGAGAAAAATTTGCACCAAAAAATTCGTTTTCAACTCTCGAAATCATAAAATCCTTTTCTCACGGCGCTTAACAATAAAATAATAAACATAAACTTTAAAAATATGAACTTCTGTAATAGCTTTGAAAATATATAACAATTCATTCTCTTTCTTTCCTTTTATAAAACTTTTTTATAAAGCGAGGTAAAATTGTCAAAATTTCAAAGGTAATTTATATTAGTCTTTTCCAAACATCTAGAGCAGTCTTTTCTAAACATATATATTTTTTGATAAATAAAATAACTCAAATGTCGTAAAGTATCTTTAAACTTCTTAAACGTATGTTAATTTAATTCTATGTGCAACAAAGCCTGGATAAATTTACTGATTTAAATTCTTACCTGTTCTTATTAAAATTGCTAATGAAATCTCCAAATGAATTCTGAAATAATTAAAAAGATAAATTACAAAACTTTAATAACTTATGTTAGTTTTCCTACTTTTATTTCTGTATATTCCATTTCTTTAAAACGCTGTTGGCAAATCACATAGATTTTGTAACGTCACTTTTCTTAATTTTTAAATGGAACAGTTACTGCAGTTTTTATAAATTTACTTATGTTTTATATTTCAAATATCAGCATGACTGTAGGAGTTAAAGTATTTGATGAGATTAATTTCATTTAATCAAGATTTCTGGTGCTGTTATTATCTTATTAACTATTAAATTTCTGACCTAACTTTTTATTAAAATAATAAAGATTATGATTGAATACATGCGATTTTTCTTCTTCTTTTAGGAGTTTTGTATCTTGTAAGCAATGGAACATACACAGCTGCCTATCCCTTACATGATGTGAGTATCGCAGAGTTTTGTACTTTCACTGTGAATAAGACCAAGGCAAATTGTACGAATAAAATTGCCTTATAAATTCTGATATTTACAGTAAACAAATAGCGTCCTTGAAACACACCAGAATGAGTTTTTTTTTATTGTTTGATTGCAGAAAATTATTGTTTAACAAACAAACAAATAAATGGATAAGAAATTATATCGTGATTGCTGATTTATTGAAAAAGAGCGCCTAAAATTAAGTTTTGTATTTGACGAGAAAAATCGATATTCGGCCTTTACAGCAGATCTAATTATGTATATATGCGAATATTTGATTGCAATTGACCTTGAGGATTTTGATTACTGCCGAAATCAATTTTCAGAGTCAATATTTAATTGCAAATGTTTTTAATGCGTTTTGCTTATAAATTTTTTTATCGGAAAATCATCGTTTCGATCTTTAAAAACATATTAGTTTTTTCATGATCATTTCTTGAATGAGATTTTAAAAAAAATTTATATTCCATGTATCAGCACACTTTCTAAGTCCAAATTTAATTATCATCATTTTGAAATCGCGTTTCTAGAAAGTGAAATTACAGCATAAATTATTTATTGCTTTATAAATTGCTTATTAGATTGATAATGTATTTTGTAAAAGACCGAAAAGTGATAAACTGTTAAATATATACATAAAACTCACAGCTAAAATATTTTCTATCGAAATTAATTCTTTAGATTAACAGAGACAAAGATTTTACTAATCTATTTACACTTTGATTTTTTTTTTTTTTTGAATTTCCATTTGATGTATCATTGATACTTTTGGAAGATTTACATCTAAGAAAGGCATGTACCAAAGATATCTCTAAAGAAAGCGCATTATGGTATTAAACTTTTACCCATGCATTTCTCCACTTTTTGTCGTACATTCATATTTTACTTTAACGCTAATACTGGATTTTTTTTTAAAACTCGTAATCACTTCTGATTTGATAAAATCATCAGAATATATAGAAAAATTTCACTCCGGTTAAAACTATCAATATAATTTAATAAAATTCATTAATCAATTTTAAAAATTGTAATTATGATCACAAATGAATATAATAAAACTAAGTGAATTTCATTCCTTAAAATATTATATAAAAGTATTATTTTAAAGCTACAGTTTGTTATTAAATCTATTGTTTATCGTTACTGCATTGTATAGTTTTCTAATTAATTCTTATCACATTTCATTGCATATGAAAAATATTGCAAATAGTTTTCATCGAATAATGATATCAAAATAATCTATCACTGTTTTTGCGAAATTGATCTAAAGTAAAAGAATAAAATCATGTAGAAATGTAGAAATGCTCTAAATCATGTAGAAATGCTTTATCTTGTTGCGACATAAAAGAAAAGAATACAGCAGAGGTAAAGCAAATTGAAAAAATGACTTTATACAGGATTGACGTCTGATGTAAGAAAAATAAGTTTTTTTTTTTAATTTAACGAGCTATTGAACAAGTTGAAGCAATAATAAAGGGTATGAAAATGAGATAATGAAATGTGAAGAAAAAGAATAATCTGTTCATCTTAAAAAAGAAAAGAAACAAATTTCTATAGCGGTAGTAGTGAAAGTTGAAGTTGTTGCAAAAGAAAACAAAGCTTCAATCTTTCAAGCCAGCATTAATGCTGGTAATGAATTTTTCTGTTTTTATTCAGTTTATAACAAATGCAACTGCAATTTAATTTATACCGGATTTCATAGAAATTAACCCACTTCTGATAATATTTACAACTAAATGCTTTTATTCGCTATATTTTCCGTGCTTTTGTTAAAGCCTACAGAAAAATCCACAATCATTTGATGAATGGCGACGATTATAAGCAATTCTGAATGAGGGTACTTAGCTACTCTCTATGTTATTTACTCGAAATTACGTAAATACTCCTTAACGTATACCATTATTGATTAAAAGAAAAATGAAGCTTATTATTCTATTGTGCAGAAGATTTAATTTTCTTAAACATGCACGTTTCCAATTGCCTGATCGTGCTAAACTAAGATATTTTGTAAATAAAAATTATTCTACATTTTTTCGAATGTGTTTGATTGATATAGAGTAATTCAGTGTAAATGAAAATTGGCCCATTAAGGTTTGCATTTCTTGTTTAGGTGTGAACTTTAGTCGAATAATCGTCACCAATAAATTCAAAATTCTTCTTTATTAAGACAACAGATAAATTTGAGATAAAAGAAGACGACGATTCATCTTTGTACTATTCTTTTTACATCTTTGTATGTATTCTTTTGTATGTAT
Organism: Argiope bruennichi; assembly: GCF_947563725.1. Classification (NCBI taxonomy): domain Eukaryota; kingdom Metazoa; phylum Arthropoda; class Arachnida; order Araneae; family Araneidae; genus Argiope; species Argiope bruennichi. The sequence goes on from NC_079155.1 coordinate 81,289,383, forward strand.
TCTAATGTGTACTATGAGTGTACACACTAGGGTACTAAACTTAAATACCTCTATTCTATTTCAAGCACAACATATTGCCTTTTAAATTGACAAAAATACTTAAGCAATTGGGCATTAATACAATTACACTGCCATCTGCAGGCAGCCAAATAATTTTCAGCATGAGGCATTGGTACAATGGTACATGGAAAAATATATGAAAATTTCGCATGTAAAGTAAGAAAAATAATGTATTGAAATTATTGATATATCCATTATTGCGACTCAAACCGTGTACTGTTTAAAAACAAACGCAATACTTTAGTGATTAAAGCTAAAGTACGCAAATGTACTTGGAATACAACAGAAAGAATGGATCATTCAAATTCTCTTTTACTTAGTGTCCATGATCATAAATAAATCCTCTGGATACACGAAAGCATTTAATATTTAGCATAAGTAATAAGAATAACAACTCGTTTACAATAAAAAAGAAGAAAAATAAAGAACATTTTTAACGAAAAATACAGAGTTTCAAACGATTTTTTTATTTGCATTAGAATTTATTTTTCACTGAAATGTTGCCAGCTAAGGAAGAAACTCCTCTTCAATTAGGAGAAAATGCCAGGCGCAACAATAAATAAATAATGCATTTTTTGGGTCTAAACATTTAGTTTTTCAACAATAGAATATTAAACGAATTAATGAAATTTTTAAAAATCAAAATGGTTGATTGAAATTTACCAAATAAATGTTTTATTTTTATGTGTACTTGTTTATATATTTTTTGGAAACATAATTTACTTTCTTACTTCAAGAAACCATTCATATGGAAATGAGGATCTAAGTTATTTTTCCTTCCCAAAAAGTTAATGGAAAAATATTAAGATGCCATATTTTAGAAAAATTCACAGCGTAAGTAAAAAAGGAAAGTAGCATAAATTAACTATTCATCCATCTATTTTATTGACTAGAAGAAAGTAACATAAATTATTAAAATTTGATTTTTTCATTTTGATTAAAGTAGAAGCTAAAAATACGAAAGGATTGGAAGATTCGGGAGACAGTAAAATTGTTGCAAGCATATTGAAAAGAACATTGAACAGAATTAAAGAAATATTTAAACCATGGAAAAATCCCAAGAAGTATAAAACAAGATGCAATTGACAAAGAAATGTAAGAAAAAAAATTACAACTAAAGTACAGACCCTTCTTAAATTCTTGACAAAATTTCAGGTAACAATGTATGAAAACTGAAGTAAATGATACCAGAAGAAATGTAAGAAATCAGCGGTAAGGATTATATCCAAAACCTACTCGCATACTCTTTAAGATAAAGGTATTAAATCCCCACCCCTGAATATCAATCTTTGAACTTAATTTAGCAAATGATCTTTGGCGTTTAATTGTTAGCATGGCATTAGAATACAAGTGCATATATGTAATTTATCAACCGACTGAAACCAAAAATTTGACATGAAACTGCAAATCCACTCAGGGGCTTACACCAAATTTCATTTATTTAGTCCTTGCGTTTTTGAGTTATTGCGTTTACACGCATGAGGAAATACTGACTGATGGCCCTTTTGGAAGATTTGCTTCAAGATTTGAGAAAAATATACATTTTATATCTCTTAGGCCACGGTGGCCTGGTGGTAAGGTCTCGGTTTCGGAACCGGAGAGTTTCAGGTTCGAGACCCGATTCCAGCGAAGAACCGTCGTGTAAGGGGGTCTGTTGCACGTTAAATCCGTCCTGACCAAACGTCCTCCCGCTGGTGTGGTGTGGTGTGGAGAGGGGGGTGCCAGCTCAGGTGTCGTCCTCGTCATCTGACCGCGGTTCAAAATGACGAGGTACGTCCCAAAATAGCCCTAGTGTTGCTTCAAACGGGACGTTAATATAACTAAACTAAACATTTTATATTTCCTCCTCTAAATGGATTCCCTTCAAAATTCGATAAAAATCTACAACTTTGTTGTAAAGGCCATATAGCAAATTGCATTCGTGAAAGCGTGCTTGAATTATCAACAGTTCACAAACAGACACATAGAAATAATTCCAAAAATGTGTCTAGCAAATTAATCGCATGCTTGCAGTTAATTTAAAAGCACACACACAAAAAATAATACAAAAAACTAAAAATGTATTTTGAATCTTTTTTTACGGTGAATTAAAACAAAAATGTGGTTCAAAACTCCAATTGTAATCACAAAATCACATACGAAATTTCATATATTTAAATATTTTCGTTTTTGTGTTGTCATGTTTATATGCTTATGAAAATATAGACGGAGAGACAGCCAACTCCTGGAAGAATATGGTTCCAAATCTATACACATACAACTACATATCTACATACCTACACTTTACATCTTATTTTATACATGCAGGGGTTTGAGTGTTAATCTCAGAACCAACAACGACGAGATCGTTTTAAATATTTTTTAATTAATAATGAAAGGGACTGGCACAACATTTAGGACGAGCACAACATTTAAAATAATGAAAAAGTCAGATTGGCTGCCTTTTACACAAATTAAAACATCACAACATCATAAAGCGTTCGTTTTTTCGTACTACGTGAAGTTCTTCCAACTTTCTCCCTCTAGTGGGGAAAAGCGAGCGCCATCACGTCACTCCCATGAGTGTTGCCATCCCTTGGGACTAAATCTATTCCACAAATATATACTTTAGATGTCAAATTTGTCTGTTAAGATTTATCCATTTAGATCACTTCGTTTTGTTGTTATCGTGTTAATTTATATTTGAACAACCGATCAGATAGACTTCCTCTGAATGAATTTTGTTCAAAATTTGACAGAATTTTGCAAATTTGGGATAAAGACAACATTTCAAATTTTATTCGCCTAGCTTTAACCAGTTTTGAGTTATCGTGTTTACAGACCGACATAATTTCAAAAATGTTTTTTTTTTTTCGGACTCGGGGTGATATGGCACGTGGATATTCATCAAAATCTCTAGTTAGATTTTTTTTTTTAACAATTTCAATATATTTCTTTGCATATTTTGTATATGAGACAATAAAAAAAAAAATTATCTTCCAAATTTCGACACATTCATTGGTTTTAAATATTCTTAGTCAAGTTTATGATTCAAAATGGAAAACCTTCTGAAAAGTTTTGAAAAAAATCAAAATTATTTATTTTTAAACGTGACAGACAGAAACTAATTTTATTTGAGAATCATAAAACTCCTTTTCTAAAACTATTTGTATTCAATTAATTCTTATAAGAATCGTTCTTCCTCTTCCTAGAAAATTAATTTATACTTTATATCTAATATAATTATATCTTACTTTTTCAAAATAAATTCTAAGTAAAATGACAAACTAAGCTTTTGCTATAGTAAATTTAGAGCAACAAATATAAAAGGTTACTAATTCAGACTAATGGAATAGTTAAGATTTAAAAAATTAGTATTCATTCTTCAGCTAAGGAAAATTAATTAAGCTATTCTTTTTTGTGTGATAAGTATTTAAAATCCATAAAAAATGCAAAATTATGGTTATTTACTGAGGAATGAAATACTTGTAATTCATTATTTGATTTTTAGCATTTCAGATCATAATTTCCATGAATATATATGATAAGAAAAAAATGAAACTAAAAAAAAGTAATTTTTTTAAAAAACAACCACTATTTTAACGCAGTAAATTCTTAACATAATGTGTTCCCTCCATAAGAAATTTGGTATTTCCCTTAGCTCCCTTATCCTCTTAAGTATCTAAATTGTCTTAAATATTACCATAACAAAAAAATTCTTAACATAACAAAAAAATTAATTAATTAATTTTTTAAAATATTTTTAAATACATATTTATTGGTGTGCAAAAAAAGTAGTTTTTTTTTGTCATTTAATTAGTTTCTGCTTTTTGGTTTTAAATTTGTAAAGCCTTATTATAAGTGTTATAGATAATTGAAATCGAATTCCCCCCTGTATACGCTACCAGGTGGCACCACTAGAACATAATTAAAATTTCATTAAATTAGTCGATTATTTGTTTGCTAACATTTGAAATTAGTGAATTGTTGCATTATTATTATGAACGTGAAATTGTTCAAAATTTTATCTTAAAACGAAATGTGGGAAAAAATGCATACCAAAATCATATATTTAAATATGAAGCAAATACATTTTTTTTAAAAAACTATTATAATTACCGTGCATTATCTCATATGATAAATAATAAGTTATTTTTAAGATAACATAATAGTTGATTTTTTCTTTATATATCCACAAGTAAGTTTGTGCATTCATCCTTTCCGTAAAAGCTAAAAATCATAGTTTTTTTTTAAAGCTTTCATCATTATCGGATGCAAAATCTCAATTTTTATTATGACATTTAGAGCTGATACATGTTTTTTTTTAATGTTTAAACTGACTGATTTATTGATGTATGGAAAAGGCTAAGCATGAATAAAAATCATTCACAAGATCATAAACTTGAAATTTTTAAAACATTTTTTTTATGCTGGAATGTAACAAAAGTAAAGGTGCTGAAGTCTGAAACTTTTATTATTTTATTTTTATGCTAACTCATAACATTCTAACCATCTGAATGTCACTGCTAATATTGACTTTCAACATTATTTTACTTTTTAACAGTCCGTCTAGATATCAAGATCTACTTATTAAAAATCGGGAAGAAATTTTTTTTTCGTGCTAGAATCTCATAAATCTGTTATTGTGCTTCTATATGAGTATCAGCGTAATTTGTTCCTTCTTTCCTTCTTAATCTTTCCTCCATGAAGTGCCTCTATTTGTTATCATGTTCTTCTAATACCTAAATATATTAGTTTATTAAACACTTTTATTTAATTCAATTAATATCATATTTGCAAAAGTGGGATATTTTCAATCAATTTTTTCACTCACATTTTGATGTGCTAGAAGATAATTGTATTTCTAGAGATTTTTTTATATTTATATATTCTCGAAGAATATACATTTAAAAAAATTATTTTCAAAGCATTATTATCCATTATTCGAATACTTTAACTAAATGCATAACGTTGTACCTCACAATTGTGAATTTGAAAAACGCCAGAAAAGTATTATTCTAATTCATAATAATGGTTTAAAAACTGAAAAATAAGAAAATGATTAAATTAAAAATATTCTAGTTGTTAATACACTAATTTTTTTTAAAAAAATGTTTTATTTTGCTTAGAAATGTCATTGAAAAATGGTCATTAATTATTTATTTTTATGTATTTTAATAAAAAGTATTTTGAATAGGGTCCGTATGGCAAAGGTGCTTACAAAAAAGAGGAAGGTGAACCAAATCTAAGAAGAGTAAGTTATTCTCATTTTATTTAAAAAAATTATTATTACAATTCATTCTGTATTTTTTAAACATTAAAAAAATATATAGTTATTTTTTTACTGTTGAAAACTTTTTGAACTTCATTTATAATAATTTCTAATGAAATAATATAAAATATATGATTTAATTGTAACAACATTAAAAAATTTTAGATATTGTAACTTATAGAAATTTAAATGGTTTTCAAACAATGACTAGATTTCAAAATAAAATATTAAGTTTTATATCTTATATAATTCCTTTGTCTAAGCCATAGAATTGTTTTTTTATGTAATGTTTGTGAAATGATTTTTTTTTTTTGTATCGATTATGCATTATCCTTTGTTAATAATAGAATATCTTCTCCTCTGAAATTTAACCTTAGGTTTAATTGTTAGATTTAATCATTTTCAGAACAATTTTAAATTGATTTTTTAACTATTATTAATTCTTTTCTCATTTATCTCATTTCTTATTTTCTTATTTATTATTATATTAAAACTACATTTTTAATAAGGTCTTATTAAGGTTATTAAGGTTTATTAAGGTTAACAGCATCTTATATAAATATATTTAAGAATATAATGCAGTAAATGTTCACCCCTAATGCAGTAAATGTTCACCTAATTATCACCCCTAATTTAAAGTATTAATGATTTTAGATGTAACTTTTTATATTTTAAAAATTACCATATCATTTTTCATTTGCGAAACATAATTTTACAGAATTTAACTATTTGTCAACTTTTTTTTTCTTATTGGCGAATAAAATGTAATTAGTCTCTCTGATATTAAATTCTGTTATTGTGTAAAAAAAACTGAGTATATATTTGAGTATTATTAATCCCATTTTGAAATATTATCATTTTAGCTTCTATACAGCGAATGGGCGAGGTTTGGCTGCTGGTACAAGAGGCAACCACTTTGTCTCATTAGGTGAGTGAATTCTACAAAATATTCAGTGACTGATTTCCGAGTAGGCAGATTAAGCAATTGCCTAGGGCTTTCGGCATGTTGATTAAACAATGTTATTAGCCTAGTTATTAGATAAAGAAATTTTTAATAACATAAAATAAATAAAAAATTAGGACATAAATTTTATTGGATTATTAAAATTACTTTTAAACAAATTAAGATACAACTAACATATATTTATTAATATAGGAATATTAAAATATTCATTTAAATAGCTATGTTAATTTTAAATGCTTCAAGTAAATGTAAAATGATAATTAAAATCTTATATATGTTCGAAGTATTGCACTTTTTTATAACATCTCATTAATTAAATACTTTTATTTGTAAATAAGAAAATTATTAAATAATTAATATGATTTGTTTTTTTAATTTTATTATTTTTGCCAGTTTTTATACAATATGAACCTTTAAAAATGATACATATGATTAAACATAAGCAAATCATTAGCGTGTTGCTTATGTTAAAAATGTGTTTTTGTGAACTAAATTGACTAGTTATTAAAGAGCGGGTCTCGAAAGATCCACTGCCTGGAACAGAAAAGTGCCTAAATCTGCCATTAAAAACGTTTCCATCTTTTTTAAACGATTGTAATGTAAACAACAAAGTAAATCTAGAAATGGCAGGCCTCTTATTTAATCGAATGAAACAGCTTTGAAATTACTTTTCCTCTTTTCTGGATGTGGAGCAACAAAGAATAATTCAGAAAATAAATTTGAGCTTGTTTAGATAAAAACATATTAACTCAAAGCTGCGATTTTTTTTAAAGAATCAAATGATTGAAGATAGAAAGCATAAATAAATTCGTGATTATTTTCTGTATGTATATCGTGAATGTTTTGGAAGAGAAAAATATAAAAATATTTCGAAAAATAAACATTTATTTTTCCTTTAAATACAGTAAAACGAACAAAAGTGGCTGATTAAACAAATTATCTTTTGAATTCAACAGTTATTCTTGCTTAAAACTTATTCGTTTCTGTTCTGATTCGGAAACATTTTAAATCTTTTTTTAAGATAATATTCTTTTGGTGGTTGAAGCTGTTCTAATCTCATTATCTATGGCATATTTATCTATTTAGAACCATGTGTGAATGAGTTATAATGCAAGAGAAGTGTAGCAATTTCTAAGAATCAAAGTAACCTTGGAGCATTTGGATATACGGAATAGAGATCTCAGTTAAATAAAACAAAATTTTTTCCAAAGGGCTTTCCCGAACTCCACAATTGTGTCTTACTTGGAGAAAACCAGGGACATATCTAGGACCCATTTCAATAAAGAAAGTAATCTTTTATAGAGTATATATTGTTACTTTGTTTTGGTTAGTGCTAATTGAGAGCATGACCAGAAATAAGTCTATAAATCTTTTCCTCCTATTAATATTTCTTATTCTTACCGTCTTAATATTGTAGGCGATTTGTCCAGCTCGTAACACAGCAGGATTGATCTTCCAAAGCTTTATCCCATAATCCTTAATAAAGGTGTTATCTTTTCGTCTTTTACCCAAGATAATTATGGGTCTTGAGCATGGCCGTACACTTTTTTTTAATTACAACCAGTCATCCCATTAAATGAAGGGTGGCTGTGGCGGAGTGAGCCTCCTCTTTCGGATCCTCGTGCAGGTTACAGAGTCCTGCCCATGTTTTGTGTTTTATAGCATAGCGAAGAAACCGGGAATGTAATTTGGACTTTTTTTCCGACTGGCTGAAATCGAAATTTAAACAGAAATAGACAAGATCCCATACTAAATTCTATTTATCTAAATCGTTGCATTTTTTTAGTCGTCGCATTTAGATTTACTCATAAGTACAGACTAACAGATGTTTTACCTTTTGGAAGATTTTGTTCGAAATTCGATACACTTTAAGTGCTAAACTGTATTCCAAATTTTATCCATCTAGATTTTTGCATTTTGTAGTACCCATGCTCGTTTTACTTGGGCAAATAAATTCCCTTTGAACGGATTTCATTCAAAATTTCTAAGAAAGCTAAGATTCTGGTTAATAGCAACACACCAAAATTCATTGCACTTGATAGATTTTGGAGAGAGATTTTGTGGTATACAGTTTACAAGCAAGCATAAATCCAAATATTTTCCGGACAGAGAAGTTTAAATTGTGCATATCCGTCAAAATTTTGAGGTGGAACTTTTTGAAGATTACAATACTTTCATTTTATATACTTTGTATTAAAAAAAAGTTTTAAAAAAAATCTCCGTTTTTTTTTAAATAATCCATACAAAACATCTGTTCTCTATAAAATTTTCTGTCTATAAGCATATTTATTAAAATTTTATTTTAAAAGATTATAATCGATGGCAAGTCTTAATATGATTCTTTCACATATTTAAACTTATTTTAATCCATTCCACTATTGACGGGCAATATTGAATGCTTATTGTTCTGTACTGTTGAAAACTATAACTGAAAAGCTTCCAATCTGTTACTGTGCGATAAAATTTTAAAACCCTCTTGATTCGGCATTCTTCCTCGTGTAAAATCGATTTTATGGATATTACATTCCTTTTAATCCTTTGTGTCAGAACTATTTCCAAAACTTTCGAAATGAATAAATTTCAATTCCTCAAGAATTTCGATTAGCAAAACAGTTTCCTCATTTTTTTTTAATAGGAGTGAACTTTAGTTAAGAACAAAATCATTTTCAGATATGCGGTTCGCAATGATTTTTTCTAGCAAATTGTTCTGATGGATTTTAGTATAATAATAATAAATAACAGTTGCCAACTTTACAGATTAGCACCGAAATAATAATTTATTAATAGGTGTCTTCGTAGACAACTTTTCCATTCCATTTAAAAATAGAAAATATCTTTAATGAATAAGGATTATAAGGATATTAAGGATTATTAAGGATATTAGTTTTAATAGGATATATATTTATCCTATTAAAACTAAAATCTAATATTTCCTGTTTTCTGCAGTTTTAAGTTAATTTCTTTAAAAACAGTACTTTAATTGACAATTTCATATATATATGTAAACACATTATTTTTAGCAGTTTCGTGGCCGAAGAGAGAGAAGACACTTTCGAATTTTAAACTTCACTTTTATGCCATCCCGGGAGGCATAATTTATGTACAAGCAGAAGCGACGAGGCATATGAACACAGAACGACACAAGAGCGAAAAGAGAAAAAGCGCAAAAGAGAGAGAAAATATTTTCCTCGAGTTATTTATACTATGAGATTCCGATAAGGATTTCTTTACACGTGTCAATTTAAGATAGGGAAATCCAGGTATCTTTTAAAAAGAATTCGCTTGGCCTGACAGTTTTTTTTATCCCTTCATTCGGAATATAGGAACTTGTCGACTTCAGCAATTTTAAAACTCGTGTTGAATTAATTAAATAAAAATGTGGAATTGGGTCAGGAAATAAAAGAACATTTTAGAATGAAGTTCATATGGGCTGAACTAAGATCAAACTTTTGGTGTTAATTAGTGTTTAATTTAGATTTTAATATATATATATATATATATATATATATATATATATATATATATATATATATATATATATATATATATATATATATATATATATATATATATATATATATATAATGATGTTTTAAACTCTTAATTTAATCCAAATTAATTTCCAAGATTTTATCTTAATCTAGCCCATCGTAACCTCATTCTAAAATATTATCTTCCACTTTCGGTTTAATTAATTCCTCTGTAAAAATAATGCGCCATCAATATTACGTATCAAATGAAAGTGATACTTTCATTACCCTTCTGAAGGTCAACATATGTATTCCTTTGGCGCGTGACCAGAAATCCAATGTTATATAAGACTAGTGATAACTCCTTCTGCTTTTTTGCCGAGCTGTGCCTTCTTGTTAATAATCACGTTTGCCTCCCAAGAGAGAATAAAACGGAATTAAAAATACCAAGTCTCTTCACTGCTTCGAACCTGCATTCTACTTAAACCAAAAATATGTTATATATATATATATATATATATATATATATATATATATATATATATATATATATATATATATATATATTATATTTTTATATTATATATTTTTATATACACACACACACATATATTAGCATAGTTCTGGATGGTTCTAAAAGCATTACACACAGGATTCGAAAAGCATTACATACACACACACACACACACACACACACACACACATATTAGCATAGTTCTGGGTGGTTCTAATCTAATAAGACTGCGGGTCAAAGTCTTGTGATAAAGGAGAAATGCAACATCTTTATCCCAGACGTGTTCTAAATACCTCTTTCCAAGGAAACACTTGAAGTAGAATGTCCGTCTTGGTGGAATATGGACCTCATTTGTATTTAGTTTTGGAAAATAACTTCCAGCAGCTAATCCGCTACGAGCAATTCATTATTAAAGCACACATCGATTTGGCGCCAGATTTTGAATAACCTAGGTTACTAATACGGTCGGAAGATAGATACCACAATTTTCTACCGATGATGCTCCACAATCGTGTCATGTCTTTATCTTTTAAGTCACTACCAAGCTTTATATTACTAAAATTTACTGATTTAAATTTTCTTCCTTAAAATGAGTGCTTTTTGAACATACTTCGATAATATGGTATCAATTTAATTTGCGTCCCCCCCCTTGTCTTCATCTGTCTGCCCCCCCAATGATCACTGTGATTATTATGATGAGATATCAATAATTTAGTGCTAAATTTTTATAACCTTAGATTCGTAATGAAGCGCCCTAATTGTTAATTCGTTTTACTAATTATAAGTCATGTTTTTTTTCCCTTAAGATTTATGTATGAGGCCCTCAGTAATAGATTTATTATGCAGGGTTAGAACATTAACATATCTTTATGTAATTTGCTGGCTAGGCGTGAATTTTGATCGTTGATCGTTTGTTGTAATGGAGAAGTTCAATATGAGAACAACAATTATAATAACAGTTTCGGTAACATTTTCCAAAACAAGTAATTTGGTAACAATTTCGGAATTAAATGGAATTATTGAGAGAACTAGAACATTCTTCGTAATGAAAATAGTCGAAATTTCAGATGAAATAAAGGTAATTCTTGTACAAGAAAATTGTATATCTAATGCAAAATTTCGTATATTCAGAAAGAATGAAGTGTATTCTGTATAGCAGCAGAAAAATGTTTCTTTAAAGTATTTGTCCCTTAAAATTGTTTTCTAATTGCAAATCGAATATGTGTTATAGTGTGAAAATCTTCATGTTCATAAACGTATATATTCAAGAAAAAATACTTCTAATTAAATTCGCTTCAAAATTATCGGAACATGTAAGTATAGGTTCTATAATTACAGTAAAATTTTTCTATTAAATAAATTACAATTAGAATTTTTAAGGTATTAGATGTCATGAAATCTGAAAATCAAAATTATTTGTAATATAAAAATAATTTTCATCAAAATATATAAAAAAATATTTTTATAATATTTTTTTATAATTAACCATTTAAAGTTTTATTATTACATTAAAATAAATAAAAAAAATAGATTTTACAGATGTATAAAATTTGTAAATATTCTAAAAGATTTTATATTATTTCAATAAAACAAAATTTTTCGCATATCCAAATGAGAATAAATTAATAAATAAAATAAAGTACATTTTGAGAATAAGAATAAAAAAAATACTCTTATCTTCCTATCTTTTGAGTCCTATTAGCTGCATTTTCAAAAGTTAATTTACTAGTTTTCGTCTTTTTAAAACCTATTCACATTATGCATATCTGTAATTAGTGAAATGCCCTCTATTTTATGACACTAAAATATAAGAATATTTTTTAAGTTCAAATATTTCCATTTCCATTATTAAAGATACTATGTTGTGTAAACTGATCCTAGATTTCATCATATTTTACAGACGATACTTCGGCGAAAAGACTGCCTTGTACTTCGCATGGCTCGGATTCTACACAACAATGCTAATTCCGGCTGCATTTTTGGGATTGTTTACCATGATTTATGGGATCAGTACGATGAAATCGAACATTCCCAGGTAAACAATCTTTCATGTTTTTCTTTTCTTGTATCTGAATTATTACAACTGAAGCGATAAGAAGAAGAACACAGAATTCTGCCCTTTTAGATGAAAGGTTTGTTCGATGAATGTAGATCTAAACTTTGAATGCAAGAGCAGTACTTCAGTAAAACATCGTTTGAAAGATGTTTCTTTTGTTTAAATCGAAATTAATCGTTTAATTTAAAAAATAACATCGAACAAAAAGTAATCCAAGCATATTTTAAGATTGAATAAGTGTGCAAAAACCTTAAACCTGAACTTGATAACAATGCTGTTCTATAATTAAACAGGAACCATAATTAATTAGGTCTTTAAAAATCAGAATGAATTGGCACTGACTTGCGCTCGTATGCCAGCAAATTCAATAAAATACTCTTGGTATATTTAATGAAATAGAGTATTGACTTACAAAGTTTTATGAAAGAGTACACGGACAGAGTTGGCGATGATTACCACGGTACAATACACCTTAGGTAAACAAGTTGAGGGTAAGGATTTTGAGTTGGAGTGCTTCAAAGTTATTAAGACAATGCGCATTGAAAATAGCGGGGGGAATTAACCTACTGGGTTAAAAGAGGTGGAGATGATTTTACCTGCTTGTATAGTCTGTGCTCAATTCCTTGATCTTGCATATGTCTTACTATAAAAACCGACACATTATGTCAAAGTATTCATCGTGTGAATGAGTTAATTCGTGTATAGTATCACATAGTTACCATAGACAAGAAGTAAAATAATCCCAAGGAAAATCAAGAAGAAGACATTTCGACATGTTGTCGCAAGTACTGTTAATGCGCTTGAATTGGTGAAACACTCAGCAGGACATTACGCTTCCGCTATACCGCAGCATTACCTCTTCAATTATGTTTAGTTTCTTAGTTCCAAAAGAAGATAACCAATTTTGTATAGACTAATTAAGAATTTTTTTATTCTTAGATACCAATTCAACAGTTTCTTTTAAATAAGGAAAAATTACTATTTTTCGCGTTCATAATTTTTATTTTTCCTGTTTTTACTTATCCCCTTGAATTGAACTCCAATTCAAACCAAGAAAGGAATCGGGGATAGAGGGGTGCAGTAGCTTCTGAGTGTAAGGACCCCTGAGCACCCGCGGGCAGAAGTCTGACTTTAGCTCATATGAAGATGATACTCGCACACTCGCTTGCACAACCCCTTTTTACTGGGGGACTCCTCCACACACTTCACAGATAGATCACAGGTTAGAAAGCAACCATGCCCGAACTCGAACCTGGGACGCCCAGATCATGGTGCAGGCGCGCTATCGCTAGGCTAGGAGATCGCTTTTATTTTTTCTTCACCTTCTAAAAAATTGTTTCAAAAATAAAATAAAATAAAGGGTTCGGATTAATCAAAATTAAGGAGTATTGGGGTTGGATTACCGAGGTTATAACAGTGCCTCGTAGGGGATTGTATTATTCTGCGTCTCGCTGACTCATTTCTAATATTGTAATTAACACTTTCATTAGAATAAAATGTATGATTTTTACTAAGTGTATCTGCTTACTGAGTAAAAAAACGCTAGGATCTGTTTTAATACCACATATGCTATAAGAGATGATAATTTTGGAAATGATTAAGAGGAACTCGAAATCTAATATAGACTTCTGTCTTTTTCCTAAATAAAAACGATTCAATAAAAAATGATCCAAATATTTAAAACTGATTTTTGACTTTATGCAATTGCATATGTTTACACTGAAAAAACAGAAATATTAAATTTGTTAAAAATGTTGCTTGTATACATACATATTGTTTGTATACATATTTTTGAAGGTATTTGTAGAAATAAAACAACACAAAATGATATTATTCCATAAGAACAGTTTAACAGTCTGGAAATAATTTCAATCGACACTTCTTTGCTTCAACATAACTATCAAAAATATAAAAACAAAAAAATGATTTTTTATATTATCACAAACAATGAAAAATTATCTTTTCATGATGCCAATTTTGTTGCTATACTATTTTTATTTGTTCTTAATTAATTTTAAAATTTTATTGTAATACATTTTATTGTTGAAAACTCAATAAATCTCAAATGTTTCTCATTATTGCTTTAAATATTTTATAGAGGATTTTTTTCCATTAATCTTAAAGAAGATATGGTCTATTTTCTGATGTTAAATAAGTTTCTGTTTAAAACATGCGTTTACTACAATTTTTTGATTTTTTTTTCTTGTTCTTACTAATAAAGATTAGGTTTAGAAGTAGTTGAATTTCTATTCTAAATTAAAAATTGCATTTTAGCTGAAATGACAGAAAATTAGAGATAATACTTAATCTCTTAATGATGATAATTGTATAAGGTTTCTTAATAATTTCGAGTTCCATTTATATCAGAATTTGAATATTGAAAATAATTTACTGAACAGCAAATCACGAAAAACAATCAGGAAGACCAAATCATTTAAAATATTTAAGTTTTCAAAAACTTTAACCCTGATAAAATACCTAGTCGGCTAAGGCAGCTTGTAAATAAAAATTTATGAACTTTCATAAAGTCACCGAATAAAAAAATTAAAATTGTAGCAGTTGCGTTTCTCTATCTTCTCTTTTGGATAATAGATGGCGATGCCCGATTAGGTACGCATCCCATAATGCATTGCGAATGTAAATAATGAGATAAGTTGCTCTGTTAAGGTGCGCGCATTAATTTCTTGTCTTCTCTTTTGTGTTTGTGTTTGTTTGTGAAATGTGATCATTAAAGAAATGTTCCTGAAAACATACGTCCTATTGCTTCCTGAGCTCGGATCATAATGATCTTCATTCCATCACAAAATAAATTATTTACATGATGTTACTTTACATCACGTGTTGAATGTGGAACTAAACCAGATAGGTCTGAAAGACACAAAATGCCACTGAAAATGAATCTGATATTTTCATAATTCTGTCATTACATGCGATAAAATTTTAGTTAAATTCATGGAAGAGTTAAATGTGAAGGCACGTCGAATTCTCAATTTATTTTGAATTTCATATCTTGTTAGTGAGTTTTCATCTCTATTTTTTTTTTCTCGCGCAAAAGCTTATCTTATTTTATAGAATTTTTTCTAGTCTAACAAGCATTATTTTTTAAAAGCTTCGAAACATGATTCTTGCCTTGTTAGATAAGTTAAGAACAGCCTACTGATTCGACTAAAAGTTTGATAACACTTTATTAGTTTTTATGATAGTAGCCCTGAGGCAAACATCTAAAGAAATTCGATAAACCATTTTTCTTGCTGTACAGTCACGATCTAAAAACAAAACTACTTAATATTGCATGAATAGTGCTAGAATTCTGCAAACGTTTACTCTTTCACCTTCGCAGCTGGATTGCATATTTGTTTTTGTATGCTGTTCAGCTTCAGTTCTAATTTTTGCTGATTTTCAGTTGAGCCCAGTAAAAATGTTTCAAAATATATGTTAATTAGAAATTTCTACTGCTTATCACACTTATCTAACAAATAATTATAGTTGCCGAATTAAGAAATTTCCAGCCTTAAGCAATGTGCATTATGCAGTCGGTCTGTCTTTTAATTATTCATTAATTTAGTTTCATCTTTTTATACATTTGAAATTAATTTATTGATTTCAATTTGATTTTTTATTTTAGTGTTTCTGCAGAAATATATATGTTTTTATTTATTAATTCTTTTAATATGGATATTCTAGAAAAAAAATGTAAAAAGTAATTAAATTCTAAAAAAATAACCACTAGTATCAATTAATAAATTCTTTGTTTATGAATCAAAGTATTTAACGATTATAATTTAATGGAAAAAATTATCTTTAAACTGCATAAGATAAAAAATAATTGTTTTACAAGTCCTGCTCTGTATAATATGTAACCAATTAAATTAATTAGTATTCCTATAAAGAAAAAGTTAATTATTTAATGATTTATTGAAGGATTATTTTAGCTATTGCATGTAGACGAGCTTTGTAAATGTAATATTATAATTTAGAGATTTTAACAAATTTATTTATTTGCTAACAAAGCTAATTATATTTCTTAATTGATCTGCTTGTGGCTTTGCCAGACAGCACTATTGCGTAGTCAGAAACTCGCCACTGTCTAATTACCGCATCATGGTTATTTGTTATATGTTACCAGAACCATTCTACTTTTTAAAAAGGTGAAATGTGTCATAATAAATTTTTGATATCTGAAATTGGTAATTTTTATAGCATCCAAAACTGAAAATATAAAATCGCAAAAAATCTCCATCAGCCCGTTGGTACATCACACTAGTGACCTTTTTATTTGCTTTTTAAATAACTACCATGTGCTTTTCACATTTATTACACTTTCAAGTAATGCTTTCTTTTCAGTTTAGCGTGAAAAACAGTGTTGATTATTTTTAGCACTTACATACCTTACCATTTTCAGTTTTCATTTTAAGAATGCCAGTCATTGATTCATTAAATTCATCAGTATCAGGGAAACCGAGCTAAGTTCGGCAGTTTTGGTAAAATCGAATGGGTTTTTTTTTTTGGAAAAAATATTTAGATAACAATTGCGTACTGATTACATATGAATATCTTACCTACATATGAACAGATCATTTAAGTAAAAGAAAAATCATGAATGCACTTAGTTTATCATGTTATTCGAAACAATCTGCTTTATTACAGTGTTCATTTTACAGTTTATCTATCATTACTTATATTTTTGAACTTACGCTCAGTTTTTACCATGCTGAAATCGGATCCGAGGTGGCGCTATATGACATTGTCAGCATGAGAGCAGATAACAAAAGGTTTAAAAAATTAATTATTAAGAAAATGATTATTTTGTTTTGTGTGTGAGTGTGTAAAATCGCGGTTTTTTTTCAGAAAAAAAATCTATAAAGACAAAATTAAAAATCAAAAATATTAAATATAAATATATAAGTAAAAAAATTAAGCAAAGAGCGTTAACCGAACCTAGGACTCGCAACACATGCGTCATTCATGTTTTTTCTGACAACTATATTGCACTGCCTACAATTCGAAGCTAACATTGAATTGATTTATTCTAGTAGTTAGTTATAAAAAAATGTTTTTTTCGTGTGTGTGTGTGTGTGTAATCTCGTTTTTCAGGAAATACACCTACATAGATAAACCCTATCTAAATATAAAATTTGATCCAAATTTTTACAGCCATTTTCGAGATACGCGGAATTTACATATATATATATATACACAAATTGCTCGTTTAAAGATATAGGATTTACTATGCTGCACTTTTAGTCTCCTAACATTAAATGTGCCGACTTATTAAAACTGCCATAGGGGAACGGTCATTTGTAGAGCAAATCTTCGATTCACATCTAAAATAAGTTTTTCATAAAAATTAAAAAAAAAAATATTCCATGCCATTTATTTAGACAATAATATTTGACATTCTAATGAATTTATGTTTTGTTCTGAAAGCATTGTGATAATTGTCAGCATGAAATGTAAAGAAATCTGCATTACTAAATGATTTTTATGTTATTGCTGTTGTATCAAAAGGTGGAAATTATCTCGCCTAGTTTGCCAAAAAAAAAGTACATCTGCATTTTTTTGGTATCAAATCACTATGTATAACGCACAAATTGATGGAGGGAAAATTTATTATAGATTTTCTAAATATTAGATCAAATTCAAACCACTACTAAAAGTTTCAATAAGTTTTGGCATCATTACCGAATTTCCAATTTTCTTCAATTCATTAATATTTTACTATTTGCATATTTATTAAATAAATAAAACTCTAAACGCAAAAAAAAAAAAAAAAAAAAAAAGTCATTTTTCTTTACCATCTGCAGTTTCAAGATCAAGCAGAGAAATACATTAATCGTTTTTCCAATATAATAATTGCTGTTCTTTTATTATTTTTCCTTTTACGAACTACGCAAAACGCAATACCCATTAAACAAAGACCGGCCTGATGACCATCGAATGGCATAATATTTACTTGTAAACATTTAAGGGGAAGATAAAAAAAACTCCATATAATTAAACAGTATTGATTTTTTATAGAATGTTGTAACAAAAAATACCGAAAAAACATTTCAATTGAATGCATGATTATTACATTCTTTGTACTAAGATCATAGCCACTCATGGACATAATGATTGGTCACTTAAATTTTTGCATGTTATAAACTTAAATCATAACTGCAAATAGGTGAAATCTAAACTATAGTCTTAATTGGGTATTTTACAAAATAAAGAAGAAAAGAAATGCCTTCGCTTACCTCTACACTATCTTTTAAATCATTCGAATCTATACTGTTACGAATCTGTGATGCTGCTTCCCAGCATAGTTGGTTCCATCATCAGAAATACTGTTTTACAGTCATCTGTATTGGACGGAGTCCGGGTGTCGCGTCGAAGGTCCCAGAGCCTGGCGACGAATTTGGCGACTTTGGCGCCAAAATAGATTATACCCGAAACATCGAGAATTTTCCCGCTCCGTCCATTAGGAACCGAGATACGCCTCGAAAGTTCCTGATTGGTTGAGAGGCTTCTAGCCCCGCCTCCTGAGACCTATAAAAGGAGCAGCCTGCAGCTTCTGGGTCGTCGTGAATTGAGGAGTCGTAGTGCAGTAGTCGTAGTCGGAAGCGACAGAGAAGAGTAGTCGGGATCGACGGTGAAGAACGAGTCTTCCAGAGATTAGCACAGCAGCGACGGAGTCAAGCTAGTGCGGAACTAAGCTGTGCGCTACTGTCTGCAGTAGAGTCTTGTTGTGTGCACGTCTCGGCTGAAGATAATTGTCTTCTCTGTGCTGCATATAGTTGTCGTCTTTGTGCTGTCCTGTGTGTCTTCATGTAAATAGACGTCGTTGTTTTTTTTTCTACTGTCGCCTGCTGATTGAGCGTTCTCCACACCATATAACTTCCACGAACCCGAGAAATATCGTAACAATACCTTTCCATTTTGATCATCTTTAATTTAATCAGCTCGTGTCCCTTCTCTTTAGCAAAATACTTAGCCATCTCACAAAGGTGGTTATGTAAGAAAAAGGAATAAAATGATCTATTGGATAATTAGCTACACTACAGATTGTTTATATGAAGTGAGAGAACTCTAATGAATCATTGGTGCACTTGTTGTAACGTTCCCTATATAATGTGCATAAATATTTAGCGCAGTATCTATACCGCTAAATATTAGTAATGAATAGAAAATTAGCAATGAATAACAGAAGTATGGAATAATCGATTTTATATAACTTCTTAGATACTATTCTTGCTTAATCCACAGCGGTGATGTTATTTCACATATTTCAACAACATAATAAGAAGATACCTTCCAACTCACTATTAATGACAACAAAAAAATCTCATTTATTGAATCAGTCATTCCAACGCTTACTGCGACGAATTCTTATCTGTCAAGTAAGAATAAAAGGTATGTCGAAAGGACTTTTCTTCCAAATGAAGTCGTTTATCACGCTTTCGACTGCACAGACGTGCCTAGGATGCTATTTCTTGGGGGAAAATGATATATATCGTAAGAAAATTTTTAGTAGCTTTTACTTTTTGGCAAGTGTTCTTAGCCTTTCGGAGCTGAATTCCATCTCAGGACGCTTACTTTGAAATACGATCAATAATGTTGTTGATCAGATCAGTTTTATATACATTCAATTCATTAACCTTTATTATGTTTGTATCTAACCTGGAGGCTTCATTAAAGCATATCGTGTTCCACTTGTGTTACAGCATCATCTATTGATGAATATTTGAAACGTGTATGCTAACGTATCTGTCACTAAGTTTAATTTTTATTATGATCCATATTACGCCGAGCATGGCTCTCTGTGTTGGCTAGGTTCAATTTCAACCACCCTGCTCTATAAGTACGATATTATAAAATTCAGTTGCACAGAGGTTATAATTATGATAAGCGATTTCAAACTGCATAGCAACTATCTAGTCCAAAAGCATTGCACAAATAAGGCAAGGGAAGTGAAAACAGAAAAATAGAAAGAGAAAATTCTTGATCAAGAAGAAAATCATTCCAAAATTTCAAATGAGAATAATAAGTGACCAAAATGCCTTCTAGATGACGGTTATGTCATTTATTTTGTAAAGAAAAGTTGTCTCAGTAATACTTTTAAAATGCTAAAGTCTTAACTGAAATTAATTTTCTACAATACGTGTGTAATTGCTCACCACTTTTCGTCTCATTTTCATGTTGATTCTTCAAACAAAGTATACTGTAATGGGACGTTTATACTTAAGACAATATGTGACGTCTGTTTCTTTTTCCTTACGAATGATGTTGTATTTACATACGAGAGCCTACTTAATATATTGAACCTTCATGTAAAGAGTCACAGTGAACTCAGATGCTACATCTTCAAGATGTTACAAACAAGAGATCTTGTGGGAAAGATGAACGCTTAATTTAATGGTATCTGCTAATCAATTACCGAACCTGAATTTCCTTGAACGAGTACTTTATGACTGAGAAACTCATTGAACGGTTTTATGGTTTCAACATGAGGATCTCCAACTCACTGCAACATGTTTGGGTAGAGCTGCCAATTTTGGCATACCATTCCAAGGCAGCAGCTTAATCAAGAAATCTGCCATTATTTTCCATGCAAAGTGTCGTTCAGTTTTTCATCAACAACACATATTTAGAAGATAATTCCAATGATTAACTGAAACTCGTTAAAATGTTTGGCGGACCAGTACAAAGACTTTTCTATTTCATTTTTTTAAGAAAATGAAACAAAAAGTATTAATAAAATATATTCATTACCATAATGCATCTGAAAGAGTTGGGATTTTATTATTAGGTAGATTCCTTACAAAATTTCTATCTTCTACGATTGTATAACGTTTTCTCATGTTATCTTTTGAGTGGGACAGTTGACAAAATTTTGATCGAATTTGAACCAACGAATGATATGTATAGGGGGAGAAACGATACAGATAGGATGGTGAGGAGGGTGAAAATTTTATTTCGACATAATTCTATTACAATTGGTAATCAAAAGATAATACAAATAAGATGAATTATTTCCCATTTATTGCGAACAACTTTTGTATTGTAAGTTTTTCATAGTCCAAGAAGATAGACACTGAAAAATAATTTTCAGCCTCTGGTTTTGACTGCTTTTTCTAACTCGTATATGTAGTACCTTGTTGGAAAGAATCAAAATATTATTTATTCATTTCAAGGATATGTTCATTAAAACCAAACCAACGATAATAAAAAGAACATCATCGCTCTTAATATACTAGTTTGAATATTTATCATAAGCATTGGGACCATAAAGCAGTTTAGAATCATCTGCATATCATTAGTTGTTTTTATCTTCAAAATTTATTTCCATTCCAGGGCCTACAAGGTTTGATAAAAATCGTTTGCATGTTTTCGAAACGTAATCGCTTATTGAACTCAGAATGCAAATATATCGTTCTATTAACACAGAAAGAGTCGATTGTAGGCCACACAAAACGGAAGCCTACGCACACGAAATGCCGAAAGGTCGAAATCTAATTCACTTTTGCTCAAACGGACTATCTATCATTATCTTGGCGTAGTCATTTACATTGAGAATCGTTATTTCCATTTCCCTATGTGCATTAAGGCCCTTATGACACTCTGACGTTCTTTTCTATCTTAGAAGTGGCAAGGACAGTAAATTGGATACTGGAAAAAATAATGAAAAGTACCAGTATTTACCAAAAATGGAAGACGTTTGCACTTTTTTTTTAAAATTAGCTAATGCTGAAAGATGTAGAGAATGGAAATAAGTTACGTGGCTCTGTTTCAGTAATAAAATGAGAAGTTTAACATAATCGTTTCTAGAGTTTGGGAAAATATTATTAAAAAAACTGGACGGTAGTAACAAAAACGTTTTATTGTTACTGATAATCATTTCAGGTTTGGAAATTTTGCATAAGATTTTCGGAGTTTAAAACATTTATTGGAATGCTTAAAGTCTGACATTGCCACTTTCTTTGTAGAAATTTCAATTTGAAAGTTGGGGCAGTATTTTTGTTTTCAATTCCTTTTTTTTTTTTGTTTCAGTTTCAGCGATTTTTAATAAAATTTAAGAATTTTGTAGGACCATATACGTTATTTTTTGGTCTACTACAAGATTGTATTTTAACAAATTCGAGAAAGGTCAGTTTCTTCAGTAAAAACATGAATTTATTCTTTTTTTATTATTTAAGGTTTGTTCTTTTTTTGTTCTCTATTTGTATATAAGATTTATGGTTAATATTATAGTACTAATTCAAACAGTTGTCAGTTTATAATATATAAAAAGTGGAATGTGTAACTCCGATGATAATTCTCAATTATTGGATGGATGTTGGACTAGTTACATTTGCCAACACATACGAAGAAAGAAGCATTAATCTTAATTTAAGTGCATGGTGCACAGTTTACCTGTCGTAGTTCCTTTGAATATGCCAGGTTGTCCGTCGACTCGATCTCCTTGCCATTTCAAATGATTTTCGTGCATTCCATGCTTAATACGAAAGTACTTCCGAATACAGCAAACCTTTACAGTGACACTTTTATTTTTATAGATTTTATTACTGCTTGATTATTTCTATTTTATTAATTTTTAAACTTGCTTATTAAAGTTTGATTAACTAATTCAAATACCAGTCGATCGACGAAGCACAATTTCAACACAATGAGAAGCGAAATATTTCAACTTACTTGTACAAATCTATCCGGAGAAGTGAATTTCACGATGTAATTTGAAATCAAATGAAAATTAATCGACATAGTTCAATTTCACCGCTAATTACACTGAAATATAAGTAAAATAGGTAAAAAAACTAAATAAAAAAATTAATGAAAATGTAAATAAATGAACTATAATCACGATACGTCGTGATATCTGTCATATGAAATAATTAAATCGAATTGAAAATAAATCAAAATCTATGAAAATTTAATCTAACAATGCAATCGGAAACACTGAAATGGAATTCTAAAATACTTAGTATAGCGTGTTTTGCTTTTACGTCCAATAGATGGCGCTGTTTTCAAAATCAGGTTTTTACTTGTCACACAGTATGACAACTATGTAATAGGTATATAAAAACACGCGTGTATTCGTGCTACGTTGTGTCAAGAATTCAAAGCAATCGGTGAAGAATTTTCAGAAATTTAAGATTTTGAATCAAACGAACATTTACATTTTTATTTAACAGACGATTGATATTAAAAATAACCTATAATTATTAATAATTACCCGCCTTTGGGGACCAGCCGATTCATCAATCTTAATGTTTGTTTAAATTGTAATAGTTAAATATTTTACGCAATTCCTACTTTAATAGATTCTTCATCAAAATATTTTAAATTTTGATAGTCATATAATTCACTCATAATATTATAAAGACCTTCAGTCATAGCGTAATATGTATCTTTCTAATTTTCTGTTAGCTCTCGTAGAATTTATGCTTTAAATTAAAGTGGAAAGATTTAATCTACAATTACTATAATAATATTTTTTACTGAAACAAAGCATTTTTTTATTATATGATTACTGATAACAGAGTCACTGAGCGTTTAAACTTTATGGGCACTAAAGAATATATTTCTTAATTTATGTAATATCTCTAGAATTTGTCAACAAAATTTACTCAGATTCATCATGAACAGATCGATTCATTAACAATGTTTCATTTTAAATGCATCAAACACTAAGAAAATAAAATGAATCGCATAAAATAATCGCTCGAAAACAGGTTTAAAAAAACATCTTAAAAAACGATGTACTTAAAACTATAAGCATATACAAAAAATATATAACTAACATAAATACACTTTAATTACAAAAGCATGCAACTAACCTAAAAATAATTTAAATCAAGAATCATCCGTTGATGATATTGTCAACAATCAGAACACAATGCGTATGAGTGAATTTTCAACGCCAGTTCGGGTAAAGCAAATGAGTGCATTTTTCTACGCCAGTTGGGGTAACGCTATGCAGATTAGACATTTTTAATTTCCTTTATTCTATGTTATTTTAATTCAAAAGTACTTCAGAATGAATCTGAAAGATCGATTCATTAACAATGTTTCATTTTAAATGCATCAAACATTAAGAAAATAAAAATAAAAATAGTTTGAAATATTCGGCCGAAAAATGTTAACCCTAGCCTCAATACTGTTGGGGGAAAAAATCAAAGCCTTTCTCATTTGGCGTTAGGGAAAATGAAAAGATTTTTTTTTTGGTGGGAAAGTTAGTTTTTAATTAATAATTAAAATTCTAATTAAAAATTCAAAAAAGGGACCCCAGGTGCCCATTCCCGACCTCTAAGGTATACATGTACCAAATTTGGTTGCTGTAGGTCAAACGGTCTGGCCTGTAGAGCGCCAACACACACACACATTGAGCTTTATATAAGTATAGATAAGCATTATCCGGTTATTGTTAATAATAATCGATTAATATATACTCTATATTCTATTTAAAATTTATTCTCTTACTCATAAAAGCATTGTACTGTTAATGTTGATGATTTCTGCCTACAGTTTTCATTATTTCCCGATGCATTTCTCCAAACGCTAGAACCCTTTTAGCTTTTATTCCGCCTGATTTATCCCATCCGTTTCAGCAAAGAGATTTGTGACCCAGATGGCCCAGGATCCTTTCCTATGTGTCCGCAATGCGATAAGCGGTGTGATTACTGGACGCTTAAGGATGGATGTTTGTTCAGCCAAGTAAGTCCGAACAATTATTATTAACGCCAAAACATTATCCCGCCGTCTATCAGAAATTATCAGGCCGGATTTCGAAGAACAGAAGTAGTTTCGAATCGACCTGAATGTTGTTTATTCTTATTAACATTTTATTTGTACACAGAATTGTATGTATCTTTTCCAGAAATTTCAAAATATTTTGAATTTTGTACCGCGTAAATAAAAATCAAAAATCTATAAACCATTATAAAAAATATTTTTCAATTCAAAATCAATCTTTCATAAATTAAAATAAAAATCAAAGAAAAAACATTTTCTAATTCAATATCAATCTTTCCTAAATTTAATTAAAATAAAAATCAAAGAAAAATATTTTAAATTCACATTATTCAGTTATATTATTAAGTGAAACGCTTGCCTTATCATGAAATATAAATAGATAGTAGAAATAGTGAGTCATATTACAGCATTGTATTTTGATTATATTGTGATGTATAATTGTTGAAGATTTATAGTTTTATTGTTGCCAATATTAAGGACAAAATTTTCAAAGATTAAAATGTTATTTTGCATCCATTTTAAATATTTGTTTAATTTCTTTGTATAAAAAACGTGCCATAAAAAATAATGCTCTAAAAATAGAGGATAATAATACATAATATAAAAATATGATTTATTATTATTGGGAATTAATATAATGGAAAAGTCTGTTTCATTCTAACTATTTTGACCAAATTATGAGGATTAAGGCATCATTTTATATTCACTTTACATATTTATATCTTTTGTGTAATAATCAAACTTCTTAAAATAATGCATTTAATAACACCATTTTTGTATATGTTCTAAGAACCATGTTTTATTTTTTTTTATTTCAATATATTTTTTTAATTTCTTAAGAACATACTTGAATTGATCTAAATCACAGTTAGGTTATTACTGTTGGCTTATTCTTATTTCAGTTTTAGTTGTTTAGCATACTGAATTCATATATCTTCTTTTAGAAGTATTTATATATCTTTTTTTAGCTATGCAATATTGTTTTATTTATAGAGCTTTGGTTATATTATTTTTTTTTATTTCCTAGTATTTTTTTTAGGTTATTACGTAGCTAAAATCTACAGGAATTCAACTCCCAGAAATTAAGAACCATTCAGAGTTCACACAGGGCCAGCTTTGCGCGCAATAGAAGGTCACGCCTACTTCAGGAAGATCACGTGACCTCAGTTTGTACAAACCATTTGTCATTGTCCCATTGGGGTCATGTGATGTTCCTGAGGTAGTCGTAGCCTCCCATTGAGCACAATAGTTAGCCTCGTATGAACGTTGCTTTAGACAGCAATTTCCAAGAATCATTGAGATCCTTAATGTTTCAAATCATTATTTTAAATTCATTAATTATTTTTCAACGTAAAAGTGGAATTTAGAATAGAACAAAATGAATTTTTTTTCCTCCAAATTCAAGCAGATATAACAAAATTGTAGAAGAAAAAATATACAATTTGACTATATCATATTGTTTTAGTTAGTTTTACTAATCCTTATCATTTTTTCCATTACAGATTGTTCACTTGTTTGATAATGCAGCTACCGTAGGATTTGCGGTTTTCATGTCCTTATGGGGTATGTACAAAATGGGATAGAATTTTTGGATGACGATATAATATTTTGCTTTAATAATATGTAGTATGGATGAGTCAACAAATCGATGCCTAAAATATATATCGATGAGTCAACAAATATAATTAATAAATTCTACCGAAGTATTAAATGACATTCTGAAGCCTTTCACCAGCAGAAATAGTTATCAAAATATGCATTATGCATTTAACATTATTGTGTGTATTCGTTGTCATTTTGAACTTTTAAAAAATCCTAATAAATTTTAGATCCATGCTTATTTAGTGCCCAGCATTTAAAAAATAATATCTGCTAAACTCATTACTTATTGTAAAATAAATTATAATATTTTCAACTAAATAACTATGTATACTATAAAGAACGGATTTTAGAAAATATTCTTTGAAAATTGCACCACATTTGAAAGCTAAAATTACCTCATAAACTATAATTCATTTAATTTCGAATTCTATAACAATTTCGCATAAATTTTTAAACTCGAAGGAGATTAGGTAACTATAACGGAAGTTAAAGTACGATAAATTACTTTCTGGTTGATTCGTAAAAGACGGTTTCAAATTCAAATATATCGTTTTTCTTTTTATATATTACGTTTAAAAAAGTATAAATCAAATGGGCGGTCTAATATATTTTCTTCTTCGTTTTCTGCTTTATTATATAAACGTTTCTAATTTTTGAGCGCAGACAAATCAATAAAAATTCAAAATTAAAACTGTAAAGATAAATGTTTTATTTAAAAGTAAGAAAATTAGCCAAACGATATTTGTATAAATAAGGAAAAATCGTTAAATGTTATTGAGAAAACGATAAAAAAAAAGTAATGTAAATTACTAAAAAAATATTTTGTTTATTTTCCTTTCGTTAAAGATATTTCGATGAGTTTTATAATTTCTTACCTTTTAAATATCAATTCATTATACTGAAAAAATGTTTAAAATGTTTTTAAATAATTGTGGAATAGTTTTCCATTGTTTGTCTATAGATATTGTCCATAGACGAATGAGTAAAAGGCATTTATAGAGATAGTCGTTTAAGTTCTTATTATATTCCAATAATTCAACGAGTATTATTTTTCATCGATATATGCTTTCCTATTTGTTAAAATAGCAACCATGTTCATGGAGTTTTGGAAAAGAAAACAAGCTACTCTGGCATGGGAATGGAATTTAGCTGATCTGGATTACGGAATGGTAAGTAAAAATAATTATAATAATGAAAAGAAGCAGATTCATCAATCGAACAGAATCAATAATGGGCGTTCCAGTATTTCTCAAAAGAACACAATATTCCAGGCCTGCTATAGTTCTTATTCGGTTGCTTTGTTTACTTTAGATATCCGAGTGGAACTACGAATCGTTTAAAAGATTCTGACATTTCACGTGATGTCATAATTTTCAGACGATGCCATAAACGTAAACTAAATTGAAGCAAAATAAAGTTATCGATATTTTTTTAACCAAAATTAATTATTTGTTTAAAATTTGTGTTTATTTTTAAAGTCATTTAAAGTTAAAAAAAGAATGGCAATATGAAAAAATAATTATGTAGTTTATTTCTTTCTTCAGATATTTTGTGTAAAAGAAATGTCATTCGCATTTCGTCAATTTATTCAAGTATTCTTAGACATGAATTTCGCTTTGTTTTCATTTATCAACATATTTGTATTTTATTTCTGACATGATTTATTATTTTTAATTTCCTTTTTTGTTCATCGAAAAGTTTATTCCAACATTACTCTTTTTTAGCAAAGATCCAAATATGGAGGAAAATGTGTAAGAAATTTTTAATAGATATTTTTATATCCAAATACTTGCCTTATTTTCTGAAACAAAATTAACTATTAATTGTAAATAAGCATTTATATATATCAAATGTTCAATAAGACAGTTTAAAAATAGTTAATTTGATATGTCGAAATTAAATATTAATTGTAAATAAGCATTTATTTACATCAAATATTTAATAAGGCAGTTTAATAATAGTTAATTTAATATGTCAAAATTCATTTTTAAAGGATATGATAAAAAATCTATTTTTAGGAGTTTTATGTAATTTTATATAAATAAAATTTCCTTACATTCGATGTATTTTGCTGAAATAAATGAATGCAGACGATTATTAAGATCGCGGAACTTATGTATAATTTAAATATTTACAAAATTCTAATTAAGAAAAGGTAAAAAACTAAAAGTTACCTGTTTTCTCTTTATGAATATATTACCAAATAGTTTTCAATATAAAAAAATTATAATTATAAAAATATATATAATTATATGGAATAAAATTATGATAAGATGAAAACATTAATCGAAAGTGTTCATGTTTAGAACATTTTCGTTAATTGTATATATATTTTTAAATTTAGTTGAATGAATCTCGAGATTTATATTAATTATTCGAATTAAAATATACGCAACTTAGTGTCTTAAGACCTAGTCACCTAGACGACTTCGTCTTAAGATGAATCGTCTGAAATTGCACTTTTTCCTGAAGTTTGTTTCATATACAGAAACAGTTAACTTTCAATTTAAAGAACGGAATTTGCATCATATTCTTGAGCTTTATTCTGTATTTCAAATAGGTTTAAAGATTTTTTTCTAATAATAATACGCAGTTGTAAGCAATTTTCTTTATAAAAAATATTGGCTGTACTATAAATATTTTATATTTATATTTTCAATATAATTTCAAATATATTATTCTATTTTAAATATTTTCATGGAAAAAAATTCACGATTTAATGAACTTTCAAATTTACTGACATCCTTTGACATCTGTTAATTCGTTAAATTTAAGTTTTTGGTTAGTCTTCAGTGAGTGTAAAAAAAAAAAACTATGGCTATCAATTAAATTATTTTATATTGAACTTGATGAAAAATCAATTATGTTACGAACTGGACCTAATAGAGAATTCCTATCATTCCTTAATTCAAGAGTATTGCCTTGACTGGAAACTAAGGCAATATTCTTCTGTTTATATTTCAGCGATGATCTCACTTTAATCGTATTTATAGTTTCTTTCCAATAATAATAAAAGATTATGAAAAAATGTATGAAATGTTTGGAAAGCGCTTTTAACATAGTTATATTTAATCATGGCTTCTGTATTTATACTGACATCTCTGCATAAAAATACAGATGTGTTATATGCATATGGTTAACTGAAAGAGATTTAAGAGATACAAGAAGTGTTTGCAATAGAATATTTTTTTAAGGTTTTAAATACTCATTTTCCCTCCTAGATAAGCCTTTCAGCCTTTATAAGCCTTTTTGTTCAAATGATAAAAAATTTGCTTCTATAGCAATAGAATTCGCATTATCATACAAAAGTACCATACCATTTTTATATGTAATTAAGTATCATTTCGTAACTGTGGTTTATCATTTAGAAAGGACTATTTCAGGAAATAATTATCTAATCGATTAGATTATCATTTTGTTGAATTAGATGTATATATTCCTAATAAACGGAAATTCATGTAAAGGAGTATTGATTGTAATGAAGTTGGGATTTTAATTTGTACGTTAATGAAGTTTTACTTTTCTAGTTAATGAAGTTTGACTTTTTTCTAGTTAATGAAGTTTGACTTTTGCAATGATTCGTAATAATAAAGTCAATATTTCCTAAATTATTGAAATATATTCGTTGAGGATTTTATTCTCAAAATGATTTTGCTAGATTCTAGTCGACCTTCCAATTTGATCAGATAATTAATTATATTTAAATTAATTCAAATTGAATTAAGATATTTTTTAAGAATTGCTAAATCAAATGATTTCTTTTTATAATGCTTGTATTTTTTTTATAAATGTTGTGCATTTTTTTTAAATTTTAATTTTAACCTTTCAAAAATTTAATTTTAACTGGAAATAGATTCTATCGATTTTCTAAATTGTTTTTGGATGCATGTAAAATCATTTGAAATGATTG
This sequence comes from Argiope bruennichi, assembly GCF_947563725.1. Taxonomy (NCBI): domain Eukaryota; kingdom Metazoa; phylum Arthropoda; class Arachnida; order Araneae; family Araneidae; genus Argiope; species Argiope bruennichi. The sequence goes on from NC_079155.1 coordinate 81,319,942, forward strand.
AAAGATTATTTTTCTCAATATTAAGTGTTGAAATGTATACAATAAGTAGGTGGATAAGTAACCTGTAATGTATGAAACACCAGCATGATACATAATATTTAAATATTGCTAAATAGACTTTAAGATATATGTTAAACAAATATATTGTTAAACAAAATATAAAGTTATATACTATCAATTTTTTCTTAAATAATATTTGGGCATTCTGTAAAATTACGATATTTAAAATTCCGAAAATTAAGCAAAATATGAAAAGAACATCATGATAAGACTTGTATTTAAGACGTGCATTTTCCACAGATTTTCAAATATTATTGAAGGAAAAAGAATAAAGAATGTCTTTAATTTATTTTTATATGGTCTAAAAAGAAACTGGAAGTAATATAAAACAAAGTTTATGCTTTTTTTCAAATAAAAAACAAAACAAAATTTGAAATTACTAGTTTCTTCAAGATCAGAAATAATTTTATTTTCAATTACATTTAGTTTTATTTCTTTTGAAATTCAATTGGCAAAATATTTCATATTTTGCCATTTCTGTAATAAGTCAGTTTGGCATATTATAGGATTGCTTATATTATGTGATATTTAATAATTTCATACTAAAATGCTAAAAAGATTTAGGTATTCTTTAGAATGCCGGATTTCAGGCATCATATATACCGGTATTGTTGATTTTGATTTATAAATTTTGATTTGTCTTCTTTTGGTGAAGGCAACATTTTCCAGAGAAGAAAAAGGCCATCAATGAATATCTTAATGGCTTCGGTGCCGTCACATCTTGTATCTTATGAAATGATGGCTTTCAACATAGTTCAGTATTTAAAATCAAAGAATAATTAGATAAGGAACAAGTTAATGATGGATGTTTTTTCATAGTAATTTAATATATAGATAAATATGCGTTCCTCTGTAACTTTAATGCTTATCAACCATGGCTGATTTCTAGAAGTAGAAGATAATTGTGATTCATATTGATTTCTTGGCCACAAAGGGAGAGATCCGAGCTGTTATATCATCTTATCACATATTCTTATATTTGGTAGTTGTATATGAGAATTCGAGGCAGCAGGTTGATATCAGACCAACCATAGACTCACTAAACAACCAGTGATATCTGCCCAAGAATAAGATGATTATGACAGGGTCCACTATTCTTTATCCATAAAGTCAGTAAATAATGCGAACAGAAGCTTGTAAATGCGGATGTGGCATTAAAAGGTTTGTTAGAAGGAAAAAGGCTGATGATACTGATATAAAAATTTAAAAACTGTTTACTTGAGAAATCAAAAAGCTCTTTTCACTTTAGCAAAATTCCGAATTACTGTATGGTATTTCAACATCACAGCTTATAAAATTCATCATCCACGAAAACTATATGCCTTGGTGATAATTTTCAAAATGGTTAGGATAAATTGCATTATCACATTTTCAGAAATATCAAGCAAAAAAATAAGAAAAATTATTGTTATCGCTTTACAATATCACCACCAATTTTTATGATTTTGATGTGAAGTATGGTCCAGGTGTCCAAACAGTAGCAATAAACATGTTAATGAAGATTTTAAAAAATGTACTATTTGCAAAGAAATAGAAATTTTCAGTACAAAAGACATATTTATTGTTATCAAGGTTTAAAGCCTGGACCATTAAATGGCATTTTAGTTGATAGGTTTATGCATGGTGTAAGAAAAGACATTGAGAAAGGAAAATGACTAAAAAATATTCAGTAAAAAAATTTCCTCCTTTAAAGAACATATATGTAAGACATATTTTCTCAGAAATCAACAAGTTTATGTTGGTATGGCAGTCACATGTTGTCGGTTGCAGTATTTAGTGTTTGTCAATATATATATATACTAGTATAAAACTCTGTGGCAACATGACACAAGTAGTCACAGAAAACTTGTAAGTATCCCAAACCAAAAGTCACAAGCTGTTGTGCTGGATGATGGTGGTATGCGCTGGGTGACTATGCGTAATGACTGACTTGAAAGTTGTGTTCCTCCAAACTTGAATGTTTTTGTTGTTAAAAAGATATAGTTATGTGCGATGGCGCATAATTTTGCATATAGAAGTCCTTAGCAAATGATCGTGTGGTATGCCAGCCAGTTATTGTATAATTGCCAAATTGGCGATTACTTTAATCGCTACTACTGTCTCTGTGAGCGACATAAAGAAGAGTATTTAAATGCTTCTTTATTCTAAATGGCATACACAGTGGGCTTAACAGACACAGACAAACTTAATGCTATCAAAACCCATATGCAATCTTGGCCCTCATTAATGAACAGAAAAGCAGGTACTGTTTTAACTAGTTTACGTATTGGGCACATTAAATTCGTCCATGTACATTTGTTTCTAGGTGAACAATCACCACTGTGTTTTCAATATCATTGTCAAATTTCTGCCCAACGTTAATTGTCAGATTGCCCATAGTCCAATGCCAGAGTTTGAAATTTTTTAAACAGTCTAGCACTCTATTATCTTTTTTGCTTTAAAAGATATCTCACAACCAACTATTTGAATTTCTAAATAAATGCTTTAAAATTATATAATTTTACCTATTGTTCGGCACACCATACTCAACATCATGGCTCTTGTGCCAAGGAAAACTCAAAGGACCAAAATCCAAACGCATAATTGCTACTAAATAGCATTATTCCTGAATTGTAAAAACCTATATAATGACAGCTAACATCTAGTTATACGTTGTCAATAAGTTTATGTAAGTTGTGGTGTTGTAACGGTAAGTGGTGATCAATAAACAGTGCTGTCAATAAGTCTCCTTTCATGACAAAATATCCACTTTCCTCTCCATGATAGGAGCATTATTTTTTATCTTCATTAATTTGCATATAATTAATTTTGATAGTTGATTCCGGATATCTGGATTATTTTGTTTCGTTTAAAATACTAAATAGTTTATACTTTTGATATCTTTCGACTTGCAATTTATCAGTTATTCAGTCATTATTTTTTACTTTGTTAGAAGAAGAAAAAATAAATGTATATAAGCAAATTCATCTCCTTTTTATATTGCATTAACATATAAAATAAGATCAAGCATCATAGACAATCCAAAATTTGACACACAACTGGACCCAACTAGCGCAATTGGGAAACAACACTAAAATATGCATTTGAACAATTATTTTCCTTGAACATTACAGAAAAATTATTATATACTTTTTTTCTAAATAAATAATGGCATCATAAGTTGTGTAAAGGATTGGATGAGAAACATTCAACGTAAAAGATCTTAGAAATATTTTGTAGTAATGAGGTCGAAATTCTCAAAATATAACCGATTTTCGTTTTTAATATTACGTCCAATTATATTAAGAAGTTAATTAATGTAAAAAATTTAAATAATTCTTTTTTTACTATAAAAGATTAGGAATTGTGAATATAGATGTAACAGTACAACTCAGTGGGTCATTTAATTATTGCATGGGAAAATATCTTTCTCTAATTGTTTTCCTTAAAATAAAAATTATAGAGATACGAAACTCTTTATAACTTCATAATGACGTAAATGAGTTCCAGGGACAGATGTTTAATTATTTTCTAAGTTCCACATTTCACAGGACAAAATAATCAATAACACGAAAATACACGCTACTCACAAGAATACAATCTAATAGTGATTCCCAAGAAAGATCTTGGGAAATATAACGATGATAATACAGTAACGCCATCTGTTGTATCAAAAAAGAATATAGTAGAGTTTTGTAACTGCTACAAAATTAGAAATAATTATTTTCAAAAATGTCATTTTTGATTCAAGATTCATAAAGTAAGTTCTATAATTTCTTTTTATTTCAATTTCAAGCGGTGACAGAAAACAACAACTTTATTAAAGCGAAAGTAATAATAAACTGCTCCCAAATATCGAAAAGTTTTCTGTAAAAATAAGCTAACTATCTTGTTTTCATTTTTCAGGAACTAATAATTTATTTCTGTAGCATTATTAGATGTATTTGTAGAAATAATTTATAAAGCAAAAGGGCATAAAATGGTAGTGAAATGTTTCCTCATTAGTGCATCCTTTGTAAATGCTTGTTAAATTTCCATGCATTGACCAACTAACCGTGAATTTTCTGTTTTGGCATTTGTGCCTCTCAAGGAGAAAAAAAATTTATGACTCAATTACCTAGGCACGGTGTATTACTGAATTTTCTCTGCATTTTTTTATAGCTTTTCGTTGCTTATTATTTTTTGTATGTTTCATTTTTTAATTTCACGCGAATAATTTTTCAACAATATACTGATTCAGAATAATCTACGGATATTTAGAATATCTAAAATTTAAAAAAAATGAAACATGATTCTAATTTTAGAATTTAGTAAAATGAATCTAATTATTTATATCGAAATTTCTTTTATTTTGAAGTTTGGCTACGGATCAGGTAAGTATTCCACTTAGAAAAAAATGATATTGTCTACTAAAATTATTGTTTTAACTAAATTTTCGCGTAAACATATTTTCATTACAGTCATATTGTTAAATGATTATAGCAACGGTATAATTTTGTGAAAGGGCAATGAATTTTTAAAAAGTGAACTTTTAATAATGCGTAGTTTATTCTTGAGATAGTACAATTTCTTTTTACATCCTCCTCTAATTAGTTTTAATTTCTATTTACAATCTTTTCTTATTAATATATATATTACTCTTTATTTATTTAGAAGAAAAAAAACCCTCTTTTGCATGCTACTAATATAAAATGTTTGTTATAAAGTAACATTTTGTGTTGTGCAATTAAATTCGTTTCCCAATTTTAAATGTAAATTTTCAAACAAATTTCAAATTTGAAACTCTTTTAAAACAAATAACTATATTTAAAGAAAAAAACATAATTGTTTTCTTTTCTTTTTCACTTAAAAATATTAAAAATTCATAATTGTTTTGAATTTTAAAAGTTGCTTTTAAGTAAGTTTGAGTATTTTGTTTCTTTTTAAAATTTCTATACATTTATAAATTTAGAATAAAGAATTTAATAATGGAAACAAATAAGAAGTAAAAAAGCTCATAAGAGCATCTTCTAATGAATTATTGAATTTCAAATTTCTTTACCTGATAAAAAACGATTCATTTTTCCCTTATTTCTATTACAAATAATTCAGTCTTACCATCTTTTAATAAATTTAAATTAATATCAATAAAAAAATATTTACATTTCATTTGGTTTTTCTTATTGAATGACCGAAATCAAAATGTGAAAAGTCCATGCTTTCAGAATTAAAAATTTAATTTTATTTCCCTTTATATCTTTTTATGCGCTGACATAATTTCAAGGCTGAGCTTCTTTTTTTTTTTTAATTTTTAAGTATTACTTTTATTATTTATTTTTGTGCCACATATTATCTTTTGTTCTTTCAGGAACAAATAAGACCCGAGTATGAAAGTACAGTAAAAAATTACCGCCTTAATCCAGTCACAATGGTAAGAAAACACTGCCTCTAAATTTTAAACTTTACCAAAAAAAAAATTATTCTGCACAAATCCAAAAGTAGAGGTTTCTTGCACTTCTTTTTCTTTCCTTGCTTTTCTGTAGCTTTTTTGCGTAAATCCGCAGAAGCGCTTAAAAAAATTTTTGACTGCCTAAAAGCGATTTCACCCTTTTGCAAAGTAGCAATTCAATTTTTGTTTCTGCTTCGAGTGAAATATGTTTGGGTTTTGACCCTTTTGATCTTTACAGGCAATAGAGCCGTTTCTTCCGTTCTGGAGCAAAGTGTATAGGATCGCTGCAGCCAACTCAGCCGTTCTCTTCGTGGTATGTTTAAAACTCATTATTTTTTCCCTTTTTTTATTTTACTTTTCTTGGATATTTTTCTTTGATTAAAAATTGTCGTTAAGACTTTTTTTAAAATTTAAGAAGGTATTTTGTTGTTAAATAATTTATATCTACCAATCTTATTCGTTTGTAACTACGGATTCTAATATTTTTAGAATTTATCCGTAAAAGAAATATGTAGTCTTTATAACTTCATTATAAGATAGATGAAAATAATACAAGTGTTTCAGGAACAGTTACTTAATTATTTTCTAAGTTCCACATTTCACAAGACAAAACAAACACGAATAAGAAAATACACGACACTCACTTAAAATACAATCTAATAATGAACCCCAAGAAGGATCATGGGAAATATACCTTGAATATACCTTGGTGTGAATTAGGTAACGCCATCTGTTATGTCAAAAGAGAAATATATGCAAATATCAAAGACGAAATTAATTGAAATTAAAATATCCTTCTTAAAAATCCTTTATAGGGTAAAACTAGCATTAATGAGAAAGCTAAATCTCAGCGTTAGTTACTTTAAAATAATGTAAAATGCTCGGATAATTAACTATCGATGATATACAAATATGATCCAATAACTATTTGAATGTTTTTTATTTAAGAAAAAAAGAAAGTTTTATGCTAATACATTACTATGGATACAAATGGAAAAATAAATTAGAAGAAAAGAATTCTGACAATTTTAAAGGTGCTTTTTGAATAAAATAACAAATAAAGAAAAATATATCCTAGTGTTTCTTTGCTTTAGTGACTAATATTTTAGATTCTTAAAGTTTGATTTGAAACTTAATTTTAAATTAAACATGTCTTGTTTCTGTTCAATTGAGAATTTTAATTAAAAATCCTTGTATCTTTGAGATAGACTAAACTGATCAAAATTTCATCTTCAGTTGACAATCTGTACAAATCCTTAGTATATAGTTCTTTAAAAATAGACTGGAATATCAGATTCTTACACACACATACTAATCAACTGTTTAACTAATCAATATTTTAAAATGTTTAATGCGAAAACTAATCAAATGTTTTAAAATGGATCGACAGTTGAAAAACAAAGCAGGTATAAGAGTGTCTTAACAAGATCCATGGGGAAAGATTTCAAATAGCTGCGTAAATAGCTAATACGATTTTGAAATTTAATTCATTACTGGATAACAGTCCAAATATCTTATATAAAACTGCCATCTTTTAGAAAATATACAACTTTAATGCATTTATTTCGACAATTGTGAAGAAGTGTGAAGATCTAAAAACTTATAAATTCATTTCACTAATTTCTTGAACTTAACTCAAATACTCTTTATTATTATGTCTTTTCGCTTTTTATTGTTCCAGTAACAGCGTTTTGTAAATTTTATGACGCAGCTATTTTTTAGATAAAACAGCTTCGCACTAAGTCAATTTTATCAGGTGACCAAAAAAGTTCTGCCATTTCTGTGAAACTATGTTCAAAATTTAAAGAATGTTACACGCAATATATAATAGATGGATCTAAAAGTCCAACAACATTTTAATTAAGATTTAATTGGGATTCATCTTATAAAAATAGAAAAGGAAAGGTTACTCTTAACATTATAAAAATTGACCTGAAAATGAGTACTCCAAACTTTATAATTCGTACTTGTATGTTGCATGAGTTTAGAATTGGAACAAATGCTGTGTAGACAGTTCAAAAATATGCCAGGCTTTCAGAGAAGGTTCTGTCAGAATTTGCACCACTCAAAGGAGGTATAGAAAATTTTCTTCCGGTGATGAGTCACTTAAAACTCCGCTATGAGAAGGGCTGCCATATGTCATTAATGATGATAAATTACAGGCTGCAAACGATGCAGATTCCGCTCAAACTTGTCAGATGCTAGCAGAAAGGTTTCTCTGTAAGTCATGAAACTATCCGTTTACATCCGCCTTATGTTATTAAAGTTTACAAACTCATCAAATGGATAACTCATCAATTGACACTTGCCAGTAAGCTAGATCACCTGAACATTTGACTGGAATTGCTTCATCGCCATCAAACGGAACCAATTCTTGGCCGTTTATCGACCTGTGATGAGAAGTGGCTCTCTAAAGCAATCCCAAAATATCGCCTCGTTGGTTGTCATCCTCTGATACTGTGCCGCAGGGCAGCAAACTCAATATACATCACCAGACGGTTTTAATTCTGCGTAAAATGGAATTGTTTCCAAATGGAATTGTTCACTATAAACTTTTATCATCTGGTCAGACTATTACTGCTAAAATCTGCACTGACCAACTCCGTCGAGTTCATCAGTCACTTTTGAAAAAATAGCCAGTTTTAGTGAACCGTAAAGACGATCTTTTCCTACGCGATAATGTTAGACTGCATGTCGCGCTTATGACCTCTGACGCAATTCAAGCCCTTAGGTGGGAACTCTTTTGCACCATCATTATTCCCCTGGCATTGGCCCTTCTGACTATCACCTATTTTTAACCATAGATATCTGCGAAATCGACATTTCAGAAACAGAGAGGTTATGGAAATGGAGAACTTTTTCCACTCTAAAGAGCGGGACCGTTATAAAAATGTAATTTATAAGCTTATTTCCCGTTGGTGAAAGGTTATTGAATGTGAAGGTGATTATTTTGATGAATAAATTCTGTTAATTCCTGTATATTTTTATGATTGTTTTCTTTCAACAATAAAAGACAGAACTTGCTTGTTTCCTGATATCTTCATGTTATAGACAATTAATGTTTATATACTTTATAACAGATGATGCAAAGGGATATTAAAGTACAGTGCAAGCTGTAAATACCGAGCACTATTAATAAGGATGTTACTGTAATTTAATTAGCAATTTGCTGAAAACTTTTATTTTCTACAAGTTTTCTACTCAATATCGGCTATGTTTTTTGTTGTTGTTTCTTATGGCACTTGCCACGGACAAGCCCGCTCTTACGAAGACAGCGATTTAAGCCGAAGGGGGAGCGTCTCTTGTTTTTATAGTAGCACCAACTAGGGCAAGAGTACGACTTTGCTACTCACGCATCACTCATTCGCTTGCACAAACCCTTTTTACAGGAGGGCGCATTCACACATCTCACAGATAGAACAACGGAAGAACATCCATGCCCAAACTCGGACTCGAAGCCGAGGCCCAGATCACGGGAAAGACGCGCTACCCCTATGCCAGGACGCCGGCTGGGCTATGTTTTAGTTATTTATGCTTCGGCTTTTTTAAAACAGTAGTGGAATAAAGTGCTTCGTTTTCTTTTAGCGGATTGCTAACTGTATTTATCTTATGTTCATATTACGATTTTTGCAACAATATTATGCCTAGCTTGGTTTAGAGATAGTTGTTAATTACCAGGCTAGTTTTCAAAAGTTTATTTTTAAAATTCTCTATCGATTTTAATACTTTTGCAACAAAATTAGTCAAATAAAAAAGATGCAATATTTGTAAAAGCTTTCTTTTTAAAATGCGTTCGAACTTTATAATCATCTTGTTTAAAATAAGCTATATTGAGCTATATAATTAAATTATAATCACCTTATACAAAATGTTACATGCATTATAAAACCGGCGTGTGTTAAAAACGCCTTTAAAAATGATGTAATTAAAATGTAATAATAGAATTAATAATTAAATATCTTAAGTCTTATGAACCTCTTGAAAAAAAATTCCTTAATATTCCATTCTGTGCGCTGAGATTTTCATTTTACCATGAAGAGATATCTCCTCATTAATATTAATCAACTTTCACCCTTGAAAAGCTTCCGTATCGAATATGCAAATGCGGCGCCGTCCTGAGACTTTGCACTTATTATTCTTCCGGGATCGATAAAAGTTTCAACACATTATCAACGTGGAATCCTTTTATACTAAAACGAATGGAATCGCAACCTCCGTCCATTCGAAAGCTCGAATTCAACAAACAAATCCTAATGCATATTTCACTACAAGCTGCAGGAAACTGAGCCTCGAATGTATTGAATTAAAAAAATAATTCTGGAGTAGAAATAAATCGAAATGTATGGTTAATGACTCTTTTCTCTATATTTGCTACAATTTTTTTTTAATTTTTCCTTCCTTTACATGTTTACTTTTTTATATACGAAGAGGAAGTTTCGTAAACGTCAAAAAAATTCGACCTCGAGATTAAATATTTAAAATTTTATCTGTCTGTAAACATGTTACTTTAAAAATGCTCTGCTAAAGAGATCAAATTCAGTTGTGATACTAACACCGAATTTTAAGATTTCTACCAAATGTGAGAACGATATCAGATTACATGAAATTTATTCATATGTTTATTAACACATTAACTGAAAAAGAGCTAGATGAATGAAATTATGTAAGTCATTTTTATCATGAGAAATATGGATATGTATTAAATTTTGAACTAAAATTGATCATTTGTCACTCTGTTTATTCGTATCAAAAACGCAGCGACTTAGATAAATAAAATTTAAAATAGTGTTTTTGCGATCAAAATTGAGATTTGGACTCATCAAGTGAAAGAGAGTCCACATTTCAAGCTCACTTTTTTTCATCTTGTTACGAAATTGAAAACATTATACAGTAATCACATCTAGCAGAAATCAGGTATAGAAATGAAATTCACTTTTGTGGACTTGCCGTCTCCTTAGAGTGTTTGCTTTTTCTCTCTTCCACCGCTACTTTCCCCGTGATGCGTTCAAGAAAGGCATTTATAAGAAGAATTAAAAGAAGATGCTATATTGCCGAAGTGTTTGAGAAAATCAAGAGGAGAATTCTTCCAATGGTTTATTCCATGAAGCAATTATCTACCCTCAATAATTTTTAAAGGCTATTGTTAAAAAAATACAAAAAAAAATTATTATATTTTCACCAAAAAAAATGTCACAGGTTGTATGACATGGATTTTTTTTAATACTCCTTTGTGCTATATCGAGTATAAAGATCAGAAGTTGCTGTATGAGTAAGAAACTAGGATCCGTTGATGGTACAATAATGATGGTGTAGACTGATTAATGATCCAATCACCGATAAGGGTCATACCTCTTTGCAGCGTTCACTGTATATAGAACTCGTAGTGGAATCTATTACGTAGAGTTGGATACGATGAATTTATTGATATCAACAATGGACTGCAATTCACCTTTAGCGAATAGCCCCATGACACGACTAAATATTCTTTATAATTATGTTTTCTTTAAATCCTAATAAAGTTCTCATTAGTTTTTAACGTGTTATTTGTTATTACTTTATTTCTATTTATCAGGACTTTTATCGGTTCATTTCCAATGGAACTCGTGGTGGAGTTAGACATTTTGTGGGCCAGGGCAGTGCACATTATAACAAACCGACACATTTTCAACTCAACAACCTATTGACTATTTATTTTAATAATTATGTAGAAATGACCTACTTTTTATATATTATTTTTTACGTTCTCTTGAATGCTCAGAATTCATATTTGTGCGTAATATTAGTAAACATGCACTCTATGTGCATAAACCCTTTAATAACGAAGTAAGCTTAAAGAAACAGATAGGAATGTATCCAAATTTATTTGAATAATGTATTTATAAAAGCGTCCTATTATTTTAAAATTCATGTATTTTTTTACAAATTTATTTATTTTGAATTCCATCTTTTTCAATCAACTTACCTGCCATCCTCCTCAATCCAGCCGTCTTAAATATTTGCCAAGTCGTAAATTCCCCAATGAACAGAACTTTACTCAGTATCGGGAAAGCTACTATTATTCACTTCTATTGTCACTTGCATCATTATAATGTGCAAGTGATGTCACTTGCGTCTACTATTGTCAGTGTGATGTCACTTGCATTTTCTATTGTCATATCATCATTATATATCATTATTTCACCAGTATTCAATATTCTTCATAGCACTTTTTGTTTCTCTCTCTTCACTCAGCTAAGTCTTCTACTGGCCACTGTGTTCGGCTTGATTGTTTATCGCATCATCCTGGTCACTGTACTCACTGCCAGTGATCACCACATCTGGAAGACGTACGCCAAAATCACCACATCTATCACCGCGTCATTAGTCAATCTAGTCGTCATCGTCATCATGGACAAAGTGAGTAACTCTTTGCATATATTTCGCAGAAGGTAATGAGCTGTAATTGCATATGAAAGTCTGCATGAAAAGAGAGGACAAAGTGCACATTTTATTTTCAGATTAGCTGTCTTTAGTGACCAACTGCTTCATCGGGGATAAAAGTTATGTTTATTTTTAATTAAATCCTTGATGCATTACTTTATAGTCAAGACACACTCAGTAAAATATTTTTAAATACTAAATTAAGGAAATCATGATCATGTTGTTTTAATATCGTTAACGTATTCAGTTTTTTGTGTACATGAATCTTGTTCATGGAGTCAAGTTCCATGATTTCATAATGCCATTAAAGACTTATCTATTTAGTCAATCTGTTTTAAAAATTCAAGCTGTCTTTTACCGTATTATAATTGCGTCTTCTGATTCTCCAGGTAAACTGTTCAGATAGTAAATAGAATCCTTCTTCCTTGACTGTAAATAAGGAGGAAAAAATCATGGAGTCAAATTTTTGATATAACAAGGGAAACGGATTAAAAGTTATTGCAGTAATGTAACGCGTTGTAAAAATTGCAAAAAAGAATGTAACTTATTTTTTCAGGAAAAATCTGAATCCCAACTAAATCGATATGATTAAAAAAAACATTTTAAAGTTTAAAATGATGAGTAAATATTACTATAATATTTTCGAGTGATATCGCAAAATAAAACCCGCCAAATTGCAAGGCCCGACCCCAAATATCGTGCAGTTGATTTAAAATGGGACATGTCATATAAAAGGTTTAAGGTCATTTGAAAGACTTAAAGAATACACACAGAAATAAAAAATAAAACTCAAATGGCTTCAAGAAATGCAACTTTAGTTTTCAATTACAGCGGATCCAATACCACATGTTATGTTATCGACTTAGATTAAAATATAGATTAATAAAGTTACATTATCGTTCCGTTTTAGAACAACATATTTTTAGAATACATGTTTTAGGATGAACTTAACTTTAAACCACGTTAAGATACGAAGGACGACACCTGAGATGGCTTCCCTTCCCTTTCTAGCGACATACCATGACATTAGAAATATGTTTGGCCTACAACATCGAATTTACTATGCGGATACATGACAGATTTTAATAGAATCGTATTTCATGCCTACAGCAAAGACTTTTCAACTAGGCCATCGTTGACTCGAATAAAAAGTAGAAAAATTAAGTCAGTACAACTTGTTAAAGAACATTAATAAGTGCATTACCATTAAAAAAGCCCTATAAAATATTTTTAGCTAGATATAATTTCATAAATTATTGCTGCCCATGTAGATACACTTTTTCTGGCATCTATTTACTTTGGATTGCACTTACTTTTCTCGGAAAATTATTTCCTGAAAGGTTAAAATTTAGTTTATTAAACAACAGGAAGAAATTTTTAAAATTTATCTGCTTATAAAGAATTTTATTCACAATCTTAATTCTAAAATGAATATGTGAAGTGTCGTAAAGATTTTACCAATTCATTTGAATTTCCTCTGTTTCTGGGATAGGGGAATCATATTCTTCTAGTTCAACAATTAGTTTTTGAAACTTAATCAGTTATAATTATTTCACACACGAATTAAACTGATCAAGGGAAATAATTCAGTACTCCATAGAGAACAGAACTTTTTTGTTAATCTGTATTTTGAAAAAAAATGAAGTCCAGTGATCATTTCATGTTTAATAATTGCTACGTGAGAATTCACCTAGTATAATTATAAATTACTGATATTAATATGGTAAACTAAAAATTTATATAAAAAAGATTATAGTTTAGTTTGTATACCTACAAAATTATAACACTTTCAAATTGAATTGATCATGGAACTGGATTCATATCGAAAAGGAAATATCACTACAATGGCACTTTCCATCCAAAGTTTATACCAGTATCAATAACATGTTAATGTAGTAATCACCATGAAAAAATAAATATCTTAAAATTTAAATTCTTTAATTCTGATTCTTTACAAAATTATCTATTTGGAAACTAGGAAAATAAAGTTTCTTTAATCGCCCTACTTGCGACCTTCTTTTATCTTGTCTTAGGTAGCTGCCTAGTCTATTTAGTCCTAAATCTATCAAGGAGAACTATGAACTAATAACAATAATTATAAGTTCAGTGCTTCTGAAAGATCTCGAAATTTCGATTGGGGTAAGATTCGAATGATACAAATTGTTTTACAGCTACTGTTAAAGGATGAACCTCTTCATTTTAAAGTACCAGCAGATGAAAATCTATGGGCACCGACGAAACATCTGAAACCATAACTGGATTTCGAAACCTTTCTAACTGACGATTCAACGGTCACAAGAATACAGAAAAGGAAGCTCGTTATGAAATTGAGTCTCGAAATGGTGCTTTTCAGTTCCACAGTATCGTTAGACTACAATGACCTCTTAATTTCGGAGCGAATCTCATCAGAATAGATTCATTTATAGAAAAAGGTCTCAAATTAAAAATTCCATCTCAGGATTTTTTTCCGAAATGGCTAATGGAAAATCGTCTTCAAGTTTAAAGATTCACAGAAATCGTTAATCAGTCTGAGTCTCTTTTTTATTTTAGTACAAATATATAAAAAGGGAGATATAAAAAAAATAACAAGAAATGAAATTTTTCGTGAAGTCAAAAGAAATTAGAAACATGAAACAGATTAATTTTGGATTAGAATTCTAAGAAATATACGGAATATTTTTTTCTCCCTCTTATCTTTTTTTTTTTCCTTTTGTGTAGTGTGTTTTTTATTTCAGCCGATTATCTGCTCTTGAGCGGTTTCGACCTATTTTTAGAATTTAATTTGCCACGAAAAATTTATTTTATCTTCATATAGCTGTAGTATGACAATACTAATTTCGTGAAAGTAAAGAAAAACATATTTAAGAGTTGTAATTTTTTTTTTTCTTTAGGTTTACAGAGAACTTACTGCCAAACTCACAAATTTAGGTAAGTATTTATTTAAAAAAATTTTAAAATTTTAAAATAAAGATTCATTTTTATTGTTATTACTAGGTGATATATCCAGCGTTGTTCGGGATGGAAATCTTTTCTCGTTTAATCCTTTTAATGTAAGAACTACTTTTATATAAAATATTTTAAATAAAAACGTTAAATATGATTTATTTGAAATAATTTTTTTAGTAAAATTCTTTTATCGCCAGAGACTTTCTTTGATTAATATGAAAATTTCAATTGAACCAATCGATTTTTAAAAAACCCCGATAATTAATTTTTTTCTCCTTCGGCTTTAATTAGTTTTTACATAAGTAAATAAACTTTATCTGTTAAAATCGAAGCAAAAACTGGCGAAAATTATTTTTAAAATAAAACAGAAATATCAAAAAATAAAATAAAGTACTTCGAAATCTCACCGTTGCCTTAGCAGCAGAATAACTATATATTTCCTTGTTTTAAAATCATCTACAACTGGTCAATTATTGATTAAATTTTTAAAAATGAAATTGAAGATTAATGATAAAAATAGAAGGAAATGAAACTGGTATCAATCAAGGGGAAAAACTTTGAATTTTATGATGGCATAAAAATTATTCTATGAAGTTATTTACTCTGAAGTTATTGCGGAAAAAGTGCAAAATTTCGGTTAATTTGGAATTAATTGAAAGTTTAATTTTCTGCACCTTACCTTAAGTAATAATTATTCAAATTTTAGTTGAATCTGCTCTGGTTATTTAGGAGGAGATTCTGAGAATACACGCATACATAAACACGAAGACTTCTTTATATTGAGGTTATTTTAATCTCTACACAAATTAACACACAATCCTTGTCTTAATCTTTCTAAGCGTATCATCTATTTCTTTGCAGAGCAACCTCGTACCCAACGAGAATACGAGGACAGCTTCACTTTTAAAATGTTTTTGTTCGAATTCATCAATATGTACTCATCTCTCATATACATTGCTTTTTTTAAAGGCCGGTAAGTAAAATAAGTTTATATATAACTCTACATAGTTTTTTAATATTTAAAATTATCAAATGAGTAGTGCTATCCTAAGTAATAAGAGGCTGAATACAAATTCCTAGCTAATTCTTAAATTTTCATTTAAAAAAAATTTATTAACATTTTCTATTCTGATATTACGTGGTATTAATTCCTATTTCAATTCATACGATATATCTAGCAATGGCCACCATTCGAGGGTTCATAAGAAAAAGAAGATATATCATCTTTTTTTTTTTTTTTTTTTTTTTTTTTTTTGCATGCATAGAGGAGGAGAATTTTAGTTTCCATTCAAGTGCTCTTGAAGGGTTTTCAGAGGAAATAGATCCTGATTTTCATCCCGCTTGAAAAAAAAATCGGTAAAAACTGACAGCGCCAGCTCATCTACAGCGAAGTATTCATTTCTATAATGCACATCAGTCTTTAAAGCCGGGATAGCCTGGTTGGTAGAGCGAACCCCGTCGAGTTCGAACCCCGCCGACCGAAGATTCCCCACGTGCTTGGTGGCTGACGCGCGTTAAATCTGTCGTGGTCACAAAGTTCTCCATGTCGAGAGTAATACCACTGGGGGTACTGGATCAGGGGTGATCGTTCTCCGAATCAGGTCTAAATTACGATCTGTGTTTGAGTGAATGAAATGCGTGAATGAAGTCCGCCCCGTAAAAAGGGTTGTGACGTGTGTGTAGCTAAGTCGTTCTCTTTGCCCTAGATGGCGCTACTATAGAAACAAGAGGCGTTCCCCCCCCCCCCGGGCCTAAATCCGCTGTCTTCGAACAGCGGGCTTGCCTATGGCAAATGCCATAAGAAACAACAACAATAACATCAGTCTTTGCAATACTGGTTTAAAATCAATTAATATTCGTTGTCTGTAATCTTTGAATAAACTGTTTAGAAACGCAGCCAGACTATAGAAGATGCAACGTTTTTCGTTCGATTCATTTCCCGACCTGCCATTCCATACTTTAACCCATTGAATCATTGGCATATGTTATGCTTAAAAATTGGTCAGATGGTTTCAAAATCATTTACTTGTTCCTTATGTTCCATCTGCTTTTATAAGGAACATTTTAGATTGCTTATGTTTTATTTTTTAGATACTCGAATTAATTTGCGACATTAGTTTTAATGTTAAAATTAAAAATAATTTGGAAAAAAAATAGTGGATATTGTTTGATAACATTGTATTTAGGGATTGCAATACCGGACCAAAATTTCAATACCGGTATTCGGTATTTTTTAAATTTTAATACCGGGATACCGGTTTTAATACCGGTATTAGAAATTTTAGAAAAAGAAAGAAAACACAGGTGTTTCTTTGTTTTATTTGCCAGTTTTGTTAGAGAGTGTAAATATCACAAAAAATAAATTATAACTTATAAATTATAATAGTATATAATCACAAAAAAGTAAAGAAATATTTTATTTATTTAAATCACAAAGAAAGTGTAAATATCACTATTCAGTCTGTGATACTATTACAAATTTTTGAAATGTGATCTTAAAAAACATAATCATCAATTGTACTGTCATTAAGCCTGAAAAGTAATTTTGTGTAAAAATGACCAGCTGTCGAAAACGCTCTTTCGACATCTACGCTAGTTGTTGGTACTGTTAACAATGCGCGATATACTATTTCCAAGTATTTACCTCTAAATCCCTCATCTTCAAACAAATTGATTTCTCGTCGGATGGTTTTGGATACAGCTGATTTCTGTATTGTATTTTGGTTCGTTGAAATTTTTTTATTTATCGCTAATTCTAATTTTTGTTCAAGAGACATTTCCTTTTCACTATCGACAGTAGTGACATCATAATCTTCGATAATTGAACCGAATTCTTCTGAATGTGGATAGGTTTGTGGGTAAAAAATTTTAAGAAAATTTACTCTAAACTTAATCAGATTTGAATTGGTTATTTTCTTTTCTTCTTTTTCATTTTTAAAATCATTATAATTATGTAAATACCATAAGACATTTTCTATTTCGGTATGCCTATCTTTTGTGTGATTTTTCAATGTAATATATAATTCTTCAGATAGTGATGTGTGCTGTTCTTTCAGTGACTTCAACATGAAATTTATTGTTGCATTAGCTGTTAATAAATTAGAATCTCTCCGATATAATGCCTCAGTCAGTTTTATTGGAAGTAGAGCTGATATAGTTCTGGATATTAAGTCGAATTCACTATTTGAAAAATTAATTTACAGGTTTATTTTTACAGGAAATACAGGAAAATTATTTACAGTCGATTATTGTTTTTAGGATTGGATTTCTCAGTTTCAAAAATCATTCCATCATTAGGAGTAAACTGTTCCAACGTGTTTTAGGATCTAATATTAACATATATTCTGTTTTATTTTCAGTTAGTATATATTTTAGTAATATATCATTTTTATAGGGGAACGTTTAAATATCTTAACAATTTTTCGAACTTTATAAATGATAGGAAACAATTCTTGATAGGTTAATATTTCATCCTCATTAGCAATATCTTCTTCAAGAATTACATTGTCATTATCTTCATTGTCAATATCACTCTCACTCTTAGTCTCTTCAAAGTTGGAATCCGAAATTTCTATGTCCACAATATTTGGATTCTTCTGATCTTTATTTATTTATTTTTTTTTTTTTGGTACAATACATTATTACTCTTACTTGAATTCCATGTGTATAGCACAACTGCTGATTTGCACCAATCAACTTTTCAACTTTTTTTCATAATTGTTGCCCCATCAGTCGTTATGGATACAATATCTTCTTTCAGGGATAATCCATGTTTCGCTAATTTAGATTTAAGCCATTAATTGTCTAATTAATTTCGCCCATTAGGGAGACATAAAAACAAAAACGTATACTATTTTGCTATGTTCGGGATACCTGAACATATAGTGGAGACAATTTTAAAAATTTCTAGTAAATACCGAAAAACCGGTATTTAAACTTGTGAATACCGGTATTACGAAATTGTGCAAATGGCTCAAAATACCGGTATTCGGTATCCCGGTATTGCAATCCCTAATAGTCATCCTGAAATTTTTCTCGCATACTGTCTAATAAAATTGTTATCCCTTTCTCCAATCTCACATAAGAACTGGGATGCTGGGCAAAGCAGTGAATGCCATGAGTGCTCAGATTTTTATTTTCAAAGTCCGCACATGAGAGTTGTGTATTTATAGTACAGAAAAGAAAACCGGTACTTGTGTATTATTAACTGCATGCCATTGGCGAACAATAGTTATGATAGAGCCTATTGGCGTGTGATTTTCGGTGGGGGTATTTTTGACAATAAATCTCTGGGATATGGTTAATTCACAAGTACTAGAAAACCGAATATGGATTTTAGTTATCTTTTTTCCCGAATTTGACACAGAACTACCATTATAAATAGAAGCACATACTAGATTTCATTTCTTTAAGTCATTCAATTTTTGAGTTATTGTGTTTATAGACAGACAGACAAAATTTTGAAAAAGGCGTTTATCCGAAACCAGGGAAGTATGAAATGTTCTAGTTCTTTAGTTCTAATTTTTTTACCTTTACTTTACTTTCTCTTTAAGTGCGGGAAAATATAAAAGATGGAATTGATAAATTGCTTAAATCAAATAGGATTTTTAACTTTTATGCAAGCGATAAAAATAATAAGTAATTAAAATATACATAAGGCTTTTGCAAATGTAAAATTTCGAGGCGAAGAGGATTTTAAATCATCATTTAATTCTTTCGTTCCTTGTATTTCGAATTTCTAATAATTTTAAAAATTAACTTACTGCAACTCAAAATTCTCAAATAGTCAAAATGGGTTGTAATCTAACGTAACTAAAATAAAACAATCATTTTTAACGTTTTTTTGTGTAATATAAATTCCCAAATAATGCAATACTTAGAGATTACTTTAATACGAAATTTAGGATTCTATCATCATAAATTAAGGCTTCTGCTTTTTAAGCAAGTTAATTGGCTATTAACTGTACTTCCCCAGAACCAGTATATATAAAGTAGGACCAGAATAGTTTGAAAAATATATTTTGCACTCTTGAAACCTGGTAAAAGGTAAAAAAAGACATATTCCAAATGTTTCTTTTCCTGAATTTATTTTGGTGACAGAAATGTCAAGTCCCGTCTGTACCCGAAACGTTTCCCATATAAAATATGATGCGTAAACACGAAACATGTTCTAAAATATTTCCTTCCCCGCAAAATGTCTTTGGAGGAAGGCAAGATTCGATGCGTGTCATTTTCATCTAATGTAACTATTTGCATGCAAAAGGGATTTTCTGATGTGGAAACAGCTTTCATCTAAATCTTATCCATGTCCATGCGTTTTGCGAAATGATTTAGCTTCTGCAGAAATAAGTTTTATCATCAAAATGATATATAATTCAACGTAACTATAGAAAAATCAGAGCAGGGAAAATTGTATACAAGGTGAATTATTTTTAATATTTCTCAGAAATAACGCAAAAGAATTAGGATATTAACAATGAATTTTAATTAATCATTAAGAAGATCTAATCTGCAAATAGCTGAAATAACTAATTTTTTTTTGGTTCATACAACTTGTTTCGCCGGGCAACAAAAAAATTATTTTGAAGTGAACCACACAATCGTGAATTATAGTCAGCGGACTTAGACGGGACCTGGAATGTCACCAACTCTCCAAGCTTCCGCGCCACACTAAATGGGAAAGCATTTGACTCTGATTTATTTAGATACATTAGGTCCGCTGCTCGACGTTAATTTTGATAAACTGGAATTCGAAACTATAATTCTCCAGACTGGAAACCAAGACCTTAACACCTGGCCACCGCAACTTTAATTAAGTATTGTTAAAATTTAACACCCTTAAAGGAAAGAAACGCATTAGAAAACCCATAGAAAACATAATTTTGTAATTATATCTGTCTTTGAACAATATAATTCAAAAACGCTTTAAACTACACGAATGAAATTTGGTAAATAGATTTAACACCACATTTGTAGACTTTATAAAATTCCGAACTACTTCCATTCAGAGAATGTCTGTATGTCCAACTGTTTGAATACAAGTGAACACGAAAACCGCGAAACATATAAAACTAGATGGTACGATTTAACATCAAATTAAGACCTGTATCGAATTCGGAACCAAATCCGTTAAAGGTTGACTATCTGTTGACTTTTATACGCATGTAAACGCAATAACTGAAAATCTCAAAGACTTAAATAAATTAAATTTGGTGCGCGATCTTGTGACAACAATTGAAGATCTGCGCCAAATTTTGGCTGCAATCGGTAAGGGAAGAGGTGTCTAAAATACACATTAACTATTTTGGTGTGTATTAACCTCATGCCAGTGATTAATATACTAAATATCGCACGCTAATATTTTCCTTGGCAAATGTTGTTCTACAATTTCCTGCTTTTAATTATACACAAGAACATTCATTAGAAATTATACAAGAAAGTTTTGGGATAATTATTTCTAATGGTTTATTATCACTATAAAAACTTATCATTAAATTTCTTCCTTGCCTCAAAGTAGCAACTTATGTACAAACAAAATATTTCAGTATTGCTTTACAGAAGAATACCATCTATATTTCTTTCATTTGTATAACAGTAACAGGTTTATATATTAATAAATGTTTGCTTGCCTATGGAAGCTGTGAATTAAAAGAAGTACACTAACAATGAAATAATATCAAACCTTAATGAATATTTTAAGCTTGTTGCGCTTAAGTATTTTTAAGGAATACATGAGCTGAGCTTTCAGTTCATTACAGAAAGTTAATTTTTCAAATCATCAATCTCCTAACGATATATTTTTCATTATTTTTGTTAACTCTCACTTAATATTAAATATACAAATTAAATGGCCCATTTCAATTAATTGAGTAAACATATTAAATGAAAAAATGCCTTTTTCAGCTTCGTTAATTTATTTAAAAACTAAAATAGGAGCCTTGATTAAAGACGTTTTGCATTAAAATATTCAGAAGACCCAATTACTACATCGGAAAATAAGCACTGCGTGTAATATAGAAACGATTGATTAAATGTATTAGTAATCTTTTAATATCGAAGTGTATCGATTTGTGCTAAAGAGTTAAGCGCTTCATTAAAAAATACCGTTGAGTGTCATTATTATAATCGGATTATTTCAGGAAAGTCTTCATTAGAGTCATTTTTCGATATAATCGAATGACATTAGAAAGAGGACTTCTTGGAATAAGTCTTTAAATTTCAAAGAAATATGTGGATTAAATATCCTAAGGACCTTCATTTAATGCGAGAAGATTATGGTGCTAAAAGAGGATGAAATTGCAATGTGAGTTAATGGAATTAATTTCAAAATCCATTTTGATGAGATTTAATAACAAGCTTAAAATAACTAATAAAGAGTTTAACATAGGATTGTAAAAAATATCCTTAGGCAATTATGATATTAATAAAAATATTTACTGTAACTTAAATCACATTTTTAAAAATTTTTTAAACGTATTCTTTTAAAATTATTTACCAAACTTAGAGTTGAAAAGACCTCCTAATTTTCACTGATTATTATATCTTTGTATGTTAAGAAAAAGCATTTCTTTATGAAAATACTATCGCTCTGTGCTAAACAGTATCCTGTTTGAAGACCATGGAAGTTTAAGCTAATCCAATAAGTCATATTTTAATATTTTATTTCGTTTCAATGAATGCTTTTAATATATTTTATAGGCTTACAGTCAATTGGCATTCAGTGACCTTTCATATAAAGGTGTTTAACCCTTTCTAGGGTCGTGGGAAATGTGCTTCCCACCAAATTTATCAATCTTTGTATGAAATTATGTAGGTTGGCATCAGTTCTGACAAATTTTTTTAGAAAGATAGAAACATAGATGCTTCAGTTCTTTATCTCACACAAAAATGACGTGTCTTGATTTGTTACTTAATTATTAATTAACCAAATTAATTAATTAAAGAAATTAAATTTATCTAATGAGCTAAATGAATCCCTTTTCTTTTTCTAATTTCAAGCCTAAAAATATTTTAACATATGTTTAGAAAAAAATGGTACTTTAAAGGGTTAAGATACCATTTATAATACTTTTTGGAATTTGGCGTTTATATCTACGATAAAAGTTGAGTCAATTTCTTATTGAAGCAAGAATATTTTAAGACTGTTTAATTATTTACAATTTTTTTCAAACTAATTTGCGAAGAAAAATATAACAGTTTTTGCTTATAATAATAATATTAGGTTTAGTGGCATATTAATTGCTCAAAATGAAACATTCATTACCATTCATTCGTTAATAGATTTATTAACGTTCATCTTGTCCTTCTATGATAATTATTAATATCTGCCTCACATGCAGATTTTTTTACTCATATTTAAATACATGTTGGTCTTGTTTTTTTTTTTGCTTTTTTTAAAACAGTAGAATTAAGTTAAAAATTCAGCATAGATGAAATAAAAACCAGAGAAAGTAGCCTTCCCAAAATTTAAAACTTGGCTATGACATTGACATGACTTGACCTTGGCTATGACATTGACATGACTTGACCTTGGCTATGACATTGGTGGAAACTGTTAACAAAATATTCATCTTTAACGTGAATACCATTTGTGCTCAATCTGCCTGCGATCTTTGGCGATTTGTTTGGCGAATAATCTCTAAAATGAGATTAATCCACATGTGACCGAAAGTAAACATTTTCCTCTCACTGATTTTGAAAATAAAATTTGGAATAAAATTTCAGTTTTAGTCAAAAACACGTACCAAATTTATTTTTTGTAAATCACTGAATTTTTGGGTTACTGCGTTTACATGCAAGTGAAAGTACAAACCGACAGACGATCAACCCTTCGACAGTTTTAGTTTGATAAAAAAAATCTACATTTCATATGCAGAATCTGATTTATTTATCTTCAAATCAATAACATTTTGCAATAAAATTAAATGAAATTTGGTATAATTATTGGCAATAAATTGATCAAATTTGGCATCTATATTTTAGATACCAAATTTTATTTATCTTGCTTGTTACATTTTGTAGTAATGAGTTGATTGTACTTGAATAGTCGTTTCCTCTGAACGACAGTCGTACAGTGTTTCTCTGAATAGATTTCACTAAAATTTGAGAGACATCTACAAATTTGGTCTAAATATAAAATTTCATCTGTCTGAGGTATCATATATCATCTGTCTGAGGTAAGTGTTTGAGGTATCATATGCATAAACAGATAAAGCTACAGACATAATTCGAAAGATACGATTTTTGGACTCATTGTGGTCTAAAGCATAGTGATTTGTAAAAATTTCGAATTCGAATTTTTTTGACGATTATAAAATCAATACTTCAACAATGCGCCATTAACAAATGTTCTAATCATTTTATTATTTTAATGGTTTAAGGACTCCTTCAACTTTTTTCATAAGAACATGAATTTAAAACAATAATTATCAAAGAAAAGAAAACAAAATTGGTTCTAAAAATTTTTAA
This sequence comes from Argiope bruennichi, assembly GCF_947563725.1. Classification (NCBI taxonomy): domain Eukaryota; kingdom Metazoa; phylum Arthropoda; class Arachnida; order Araneae; family Araneidae; genus Argiope; species Argiope bruennichi. The sequence goes on from NC_079155.1 coordinate 81,344,243, forward strand.
ATATAGTTTTAATTAATTTTTCATCACATGAATCGTAGTTAAAATTCTTAATGAGTTCATGATTTAGATAATTAGAATTAATTCTTCTTTTCATAGATTTTTTGGCCATCCTGGACAAGCGTTTACTTTATTTGGCTTTAGACAAGATCAAGTGAGTATTTAAAAATTATTTAGAAATCTCAAATGGATGTGGTGCAATAATTTTATGTTAATTCCATATGATTTAAATTATATATTTTTTCACTTCTTCTCTTTTATAGTGTGAGCTTGGAGGGTGCCTTTTCGAAGTATGCGTTCAGCTGGCCATCATCATGGTTGGAAAACAAATTTTAAATAACATTTCTGAGCTTTCTTGGGCGTGAGTACATCGACTTTTTTTTTCGGAGATAGAATCAAAACATTTAAAATAGATTAGAACCATTGTCGTGTTTTAGATTTGGCAGGTTGAAACTCTACCTAGGGCCAAAATCCCAAGAGAGAAACGTAGAAGACCCCATTAAAAAGATGTCAATAGTCAAGCTTATATACAAAATTTGCAAATATTACATTTTTTTTATGAAATATTTGGAAATTATTAATACTTTTTCAAGTATAAACGATTCAATTCATATCTTTTTATTTCATTCATTTATTTATTACAGTATTAGAAGAAGAGATTACTCAATACATTCAGGAACAGTACAGTTACAGTAGTTAAATATTTGTCCCGTCCTTTTAAGAATGACGAATTTCTTCTGGGTGTATACATATTGTGAAGATTGACGAAAAAAAAGGCTTATGTTTCAATAAAAAAATTAATTCAAAACGTAAGGAGAAATCTTTAAAACATAGCTGTTAATTTACTTGAAAATAATATATATTAATTGCTTTAAATGGTAAATTTAATTAATGTTTTTTTTCACCTTCTTTTCTAGAATTTGCCCCGGATATAATAGTTATTATTTGAAAGGAATCCAAACTTGGTTTAACATAAGCAGTTAAGTCTTTTTTTGCTGGAAAAATAACTATCATATTGAAAAAGATGGAAATAAGATAGTTTCGTTGTCACTCATTAATAAAATTATTTTTGAGCAAAAAAAAAAAAAATTCTTAAATTTTGAACTTTGTGTCGGAAAAAGATGATCATCATATTATTATAATGCTTTAGGATTGATTCGTATATCTTTATTTCATTTTCAAAATTTGCTCTTAATTATATAACAGCGACACTATAAATAAAAATATAACAGCGATAATATAATTTAAAATATATTTTATCCATGCAATAAACCAAGGAATACATCTAATTAACAATGAAAAGAATGGCTACAAAATATCCTTAAAATGTTTTTTTAAAAATCATCAAAATTAGAAAATGTTTTACTGCAATAAAACTGGTATTTGTTGCTCCATTTTCGAACATCCTTTTTAAGGTAACAAAAATTCGCTTGCTGCCTGTCTGTACTTCTATAGATATTGTTTACTGTAGGGAAATGATGAACTGGTGGAAGCGTTGGTGGAGGACGCGAGACGGTCCAAAGGATAGAGTTGCCACAACTCGCTGGGAGATCGACTACAACCTGTTAGAATGTGATCGCATGGCCCTCTTCGACGAGTACCTGGAAATGGGTGAGCATTTTTATATTCTTCTTCGCAGATCATTACTAAAAGCAAATTTTTCTAACTGAATATTTAATATACTGAATACTGAATACTTTTTAATAATTTTTAAACTGCTCTTCCATAACCAGCGTTTTCTCCTTTCTTATATGCTTTCTCAAAAAGTGATAACTGTTTATTTTGACCACCATGGTTTACTAGGCGATTTTCAGATTTCGCCAAAATGGTTGCACTCTCGAATGGGCGATTTTCAGATTAAGCCAAGATCACCAAGCTCCATAATACATAAAATTCCAGATTCCAATCAAATAATGACAAGAAATGGTTGGGGATAATTTGCAGTTTGCAATTTATCGCAGGACAGAAAGAAACTTAATCTGGCACATTTTGTATTTCGCTTCGTATTTTAATTCAGATATTCGAATATACAGGGTGGTCAAAAAAAAATTCCCCTATATATGAAACCCTAGCGGCCTATCCACTCAACCAATCGAACCAAAATTTCAGACATGGTTGTTTGAAGGTATGCGCTGGAGATTGTGATAATTCTAAACAACTCAGAGCTCACGGTTACAGTGAGAGAATTTCGAAATTTTCGAATGGCAACACCCCCTTTTTCCTTGCGCAAATTGATCAGCGTATTTAAAAACCACAAATGACGTTGGAACGATTAACGTGTGATGAAAATTGCCGGCGTAAAGCATTTGCAAAGAAGAGCATTATAAAGGACTAATGACAATACAGAGAGGATAGAAAAAAAAAAGCTTTTATTGGAGTGGAAATTTATAATTACAGATTTTCAACGTGTTCGCCTTCGCAGGCGACAACGCATTGGATTCGGAAGATTGTGGACAACAATGTCGGACGTAACATGAAAGAAGGAATCTGCATAACTTCACACGTGTTATGACATCTTGCAATTCTGACACATCTCCTGGACCAGGCGTGTACACCTTAGATTTCAGATAACCTCAGAACCAGAAATCCATAGGAATGAGTCGGGGGATCGCGGTGGCCACGAAACCGCAAAGTTATGAGAGATGACTCTATCACCAAAGTGTTGTTGCAGCACTGATCGAACACATTGGGTGACGTGTGGAGGAGCCCCATCTTGCATCCATACAATGTCACTAATGACATTTCGTTGCTACTGTTTAACCCTGTGAATTATGCAAAGTGCGTCAAAGCTCCTCCTCTCTGTGTTGTCATTAGTCCTTTATAATGCTCTTCTTTGTAAATGACTTACGCCGCTAATTTTCGTCACACGCTAATCGTTCCAACACCATTTGTGGTTTTTCAATACGCTGATCAATTTGCGCAAGGAAAAAGTGGGCGTTGCCATTCGAAAATTTCGAAATTCTCTCACTGTAACCGTAGCCATGAGCTCTGTGTTGTTTAGAATCATCACAATCTCCAGCGCATACCTTCAAACAACCATGTCTGAAATTTTGGCTTGATTGGTTGAGCGGATAGGCCGCTAGGGTTTCATATATAGGGGAAGTTTTTTTTTGGACCACCCTGTACATTTGACTTCGTTTTTCAGACGATTGAAACCCAAAATTTCATACAAATCTACAACTTTGATATCAAACCCACACACTAAATTTTATTTATCTCCCTTGCTTTGTTTTTAAGTTGTAGCGTTCATACTTTCAAGAAGGTCGATCAAACCTATTTGTACAGATTTCTAATACAAAATTATATATAAAATTGCATGTATCTCTCTCATTGCCTTTTCACTTATTCACATGCTGAAGAACGATCAGAGATAATGTTTTCTTATCTAACTCAAGTCAATCTAACACAGATACATCAAAATCTAAAGATTTTGTCAATTAAAATCACTTTTCTTTATACGCTTCGTATAAAAAAATGAAAAAAAATCATACTCACATAAATATAATAATTCGGACCATTTTAATCATTTTTCTAGGATACAAGTAATCGAGAATTTTAGAAATTTGTAATGATTTAAAAAAATGTCATAACTTTTCAAATTGTTTTGATAACTAAATAGATATTTTGATATCCACATGGCCTTATCGAACATGTTTTTGCATTTGAGAATATTGCTCGTAAGTTATGAGCTGGTTATAAGAGTGGTAAACTGAAATGTTTTAAATCTGTCTCAACAGCTCTTTTCTTCAATATCTCTGAGATTTGAAAATGATTTTGCATTCACATCGAAGAATAAATGAAAAGATTTTTTTTATCTCTCCATATATCTTCCGAATCATTGGAATACTAAATGATCCTTTCTTAAACATTTATTTCTCACATCTGAAAAAATTGGATATTGACCCTGCACCTTCTGATTTTAAACTGGTCTTTCGTAAGTTAATAGAATTAAATTCATTCCGAGGCAAGAAAACTCTAGAAAATCTATAGTTTCTTACAATAATCTAATTTTATTTCTAAAAAAGATGAAATCCCATCTGTAAATTATTTTCTCATACTTGCGAGTAAAATAAGTAGAGTAAATTAAAACATAATTCATTTTCTTCCAGCTTGTTTTAAAAAGGAAGAAAAGTTGGGAGAGTGAAAAAGTCTTTAAATTATTCTTCAAAAATCTAACAAAAATGTGCGTCTGTATGAATTATTTCTGGCGTACTTCCAAAAGTAAAAAGTAAAATAAATCTCTGAATTCCATTCTTTCCTTTCTTATGTATGCGTGCTTTTCCTCATGCTATATTTCATTCATAAAAAATAACCATAAACCATTCAATATTTTTTATAAAAGAAAGATATAATCATTTCAACCAGGCTCTTATAATAGTTCGATTCAGCTCAGTTAAACAACTTTCTGCGAACAACAAATACAGAAAGAGTTATTTCAGTGAACTTTTTATAGGACATATGAAAAATATGTTGTCCTAAGATGCATCCTTTTAAAACTTTTCCAGAGGAAATTGAAATTTTCCTTCAGTTTTGAAGCACTCTCATGGAGAAAAGCAAACTTCACAGTTACCAGCGGAAAAATTCATGAATAAAATAAATGGTTGAATTTGAAAAAGGGGGAAAGGGTAGAAATGGAGTAAATTTTTGTCAAAGCACTGATGTCAGAGAAAAATTATTTAAATACTTTGTTTTTTTCATTATTTTATATAACTTCAAATATTTTCTAAAATTGTTTATATATTTATAAAAATATAAATTTATCCATTTTCTATAAAACAGTTAGAAAGTATTGATTCTTGGAAATCTTCACAACAAATATCCAATTCTTTTTGAATCTTAAATAAAGTATATGGATATGTACCTCTGAAAAAATTATAGATATTAGTCTATTTGTTTCAGTTTCAGCATTATTTTCAATCCTGGAATTGTTTTGAACACTCTTTTTTTATGGAAACCTAAACTCTCTGTTTCATTTTTAACCAGAAAAAAATATATCGAAATCTAATGATATCGAAAACTCAATTGTTTTCCCTAAAGTCCCTTCTTTGCACTTTTCAATAATTGGCATTCACTGATTGACGAAACACCAGTATAGGACTTCTAGTTTTTGACAAAATTAGACAACATGAATGACAGGAATGGGTTGCAAATTCTGTTTTATTGGAATGTTCTTAAACTGCATTTTTCAATAATTGACGGGCGAATGAGGGCTTAACAAAGAAATGCTCGTTGTCATTGAGTTGACTGTTGCAGTTTTCATGATTTTCTTAGTTCATGAAATTCCCTCTCACCCTTCATCTCAGGAAGAAGGCATACATGTCAGTCCCCTTCTTCTGGCACTGAAATAGATATTTACCTCTGTACCCCAAAATCATTTTAAAATTAAAAAAAGGACGTATTAGTTCTTATTTCATGGGCAAGGCAAGATATGTTTGATCAAGTGTTATCGAAACTATCACGGTCCATTAATGAATGAATTATGGGAACGTTCCATATCTTTCAAAATCCAAGAATAATGCTCCGAAGAAAATGAAAAAATATTTTCAATAAATTTATTAAAACAGATTTCTATCTATATACTCCATGGAAGTTTCCAGCAACAGGAGAAAGAATAATACCCCGAATCTATAATTCAAGGACATAGCAATATATATTAGACCAATTTGTATCAGAACCATTAATAAATGGTTGCAAAGCCCACATCAAATTCCAAGAATCATCCTCCAAAGAAAGAAAAATTACATTTTCAGTAAATTTGCCGAAAATGGCTTCGGCTTTTTAACCCTACGATCATTTTAACAAACAAAAGATGATCCGATTTATCACGCGTCATATACATTGTAAGATATGGTAAACCAAGTTATATCAAAACCATCACTGCCCATAAATAAATAACTGCAATGTAAATTGGAAATCCTCACGCTTTTCAAACTAAAAGAATCAAGTTATGAATAAGGTGAAAATAAGTTTTAATCTCTTGGTACACTGTATTCCATTCATTTTTTGCAATCTAAATGCAATTAGAACGGAAGAAAGCAAAAAAAAAAAAAAAACATAAACTACCTTTAGATTTGATTTTCTCTTATTAAATGCCACAGTAAAGGTAGAAAAAACTTTCCTCTGCAACTTTATGAATTCCACCATCACGCATAGCTAAAGAATAAAATAAATCTAATCAGTATTTCAATTAAAACTTTCTTTATACTTGCACGAACTTCTCTCATAACTAATATCATTCGTCAAGAAAGATCCAAAATGCATTCATTTAATTCAATACAGTGAAAAGAAATGTACATTTATACCACACCTTTAAATGAATTCGTTTTCAACGACTCTAAACCACTTTGGGTCCAAATATACATACGAAAAGAGACATTCTAGAGAACCTCTTTATAAAGTTTTATAAACCTGTCGTGTCTCGATACATGATTCTGGGATTTAAAAAAATGTTTTCAGGAAACGGAAGCTCTCTTCATTTTTGAAGCGCTCTTCTAAGGAAAAAAGTAAACCTCACAGTTCCCCGTAAAATACTCTTGAATCAACTCGGCCTCTAAGTTTAAGAAAAGGAAGAAACGGGCTCAGGAGGGGAATTGTGGATGGAATTCATTCAAGCAAAATAGATCGATAATGGAAGGAAATAAATTATTCAAATGCGATAGCTATCATTTTTTTTTTTTTTTGGAAACATAAAAAAAAAATCAATCTTATTGATAGCTGTCAATTCATTCGTTTTTCGAATACATTTATGGAATGGAGTATTTTGCTCCAACATAGTTGAGAAGGGATTATTAATATTGTAAAGTAATTTATTTTATTTACAGTAAATTATTTTTTGTGGGGATATTGAAATTTGTAATTAAATAGACTCTTAAATACTTTTTCTTGACTTCAGATGGGCGAATTTCTATTGTATTTGTTGTATTGACATAAAAACGATAAATAAAAATATAATGGATTTCTAAAATATTTAAAATAGCTTAAATAATCAAAGTTATTACATTATTATTATTATACTTAATACTGAATGGGACATTTAAAAAAAGGTAAACATTTGGATTATTGGCTAATCACAAACAAAATTTTTGTTTCAAGGCATTTAAGTTCACTTTCACTGTATCGTCTGCCAGCTTAGATAAGCTCATAAAACTCACACCTTATTTTGACATTGTTTTGTATTTTCTCGTATACGAAGTGTAGAGAAAATACTGTTGTGGCGAATTGGTATGGCCGAGGATAGAACCTGGAACCTTGTGGTTCGCAGTCCAGTAACATAATCATGATACAAAAGCAATTGCTCGTGCAGCGTAGTTGTTAACTGGCTTATAAGCTACTCACCACAGACTCTCCCTTCAGTGAGACGGAGGTGAGACGAACGATATGGTTGTTGAGTGGTGATGTATTAGCTGTTCAATTTAATGTGCCTGTACCTATTTGAGTAGCGCCAAGCGTTATGGCGAGCGTGTGTGGGTGAGTGGTTGCTGATGCTGTTGCTGCTTCAAGTGAGTCTGGCGACTTTGGTTTGCTGCGTCAAGTGAATCTGACGACTTTGGTTTGCTGTGAGTAGATGGCGCCACAACAGCTGTAAGAAGGTTGAAGGTTCATCGTCTGAGGTCACCAATGTAGCCCATTGGGATGAGCGAGGTAGAATCTGGGACTTTGTGGTTCGCAGTCCAGTAACATGGCCATGATACAAAAGCAATTGCTCGTGCAGCGTAGCTATTAACTGGCTTATAAGCTATTCACTACACTGTAATCGTCAGAAAATTCGAGCTTGAGATTTTAACGGAACTCCACTTTTAAAACTTCCCTGAGTTCAAAAAAAAAAAAAAAATATTTTGGCATTATATCTATTTGTATGTCTGTGAGCGAAATAACTCAAAAAAAATTTGAGCTACACACATGAAATTTAGTATATGAACTTTACACATTCGAACGAAATCTGTCTAGCTGGCTGTTCGAATAGGTGTAACTTCGATAATTACAAAACGAAAAAAGTTGGATACATAAAATTTGGTGCACAAGTTTCGAATTTAATGTGTAGATGCTTTCCAAATTTTGAGCCAAATGTGTCACATGATCGTTTGTCGCTCTGTGCTTTTGCATGCATGTAAAACCTACGACTTATATCATAGAAATTTGGTTTGTGATCTTTTGACTGCAACTGTAGTTACTGCAGTTACTGCAACTGCAAGTTAAATTTTGGTTATAATGGATCTTCGAAAGAGCTCCCAAATTACATATTAGCTTGATAAATTTAGTAAAATTGTTAGTTTCGCACTAAAGATCTATATATCTTAAGCATTATCCACTGATGTCTATTAAGACATTGGCGACGATTGACAGTTTCATTCGACTGAAAGTGGATAAAACTATTACTGGAGAGTATCCGATGCACTCCCGCTAGTTATTGATGGTGAATTTATGTTTATTTTGGTTGTACTGCGTACGCATTTTTTTTTCTTGGCGCAATTTGTTTTCTAAAACAGATAGAATAGAAATATCTTCAAAATAATGAAATGAAAGAAAAAATGATTAAAATAAAAGAAATTTCTTAACGAAAGAAAAATTATTTAAAACATTTTAAAATCTCTTTGTATTTCTAAGCAATAATATCAGTTATCCCTCTTCTTAAATAAGAATAAGCAAAATATATTTTTAAATTTAAGAAACGAAAATTATGGTATCCAGCATAAAAGAATTTAAAGTCTTTTCTAGAAAGCTGTGATAGACTTCGGCTAAATTTCTGTTATGGCATCAATAAGGTCTTAAATTGATGTTTGAGGATCAAATAACCAGAAATTAATGAACATGGAAGCTTTGAAATTAAAATGTTAAATTAGATGTCATTCTTATTGTTTAATTAAGGCAGAAAATTTTGACGTCAATCCTAAAATAATTATTATTATGCAGTAATAGCATATTAATATATAATAATATATAGTATAGTATAATATTTATTATCTTAATAATTATTCTAGCTTCAAATCCGCCATTATTTATTGTTTTAATTAAAAGTTTTTCATTTTATATATTTATTACATTTTTATTATTTTAAATTTAGTTATCAAAATTTTTATTGGCCTATTCATCACCTATATTTTAACATTTTTCTTAGATCCGCTTATATAAATATTTCTGATAATTAATTTAAAATCATATTTAGAAGTTTTAAAAATATTTTAACATTTGACACATTTTACTAAAGGCTTTTGCCTTCTTCATGTATCACGATTTCAGAGAATTAAAAAAAAAATGAAAAATTCAATTAATTTTAACTATGCAAAAAATAGCTTTCTTCGTTAAGTATATCAAATCCCAAATTTACTTTCAAAGAATTTCTCTAACTATTAAAACCGCTGTTCAAAATAATATGCTTAAAATACTTTTGAATAGTGAGCATCTTTGAAAAAGCGAAAAGTTCTTCATATCGATCTAATGCTTAAAGTATGGAGAAACGGAAAGCACACCGGAAAATTTTAAAGGCCATTACTTATTGTAAGAAATAATTTGATTCTTTTACACTGTATAATAACCACTGAAAGAAGCTTCGACTGACGTAATAGGTTTCTCAACTTGCTAGTTTCAGAAAAATAAAGAATTTTCTGACTTGCTGACGTCATTGATGACGCTGTTTAATTCCTGGAGATAGAAAACTCTATTTCTTTAAAAAGAAATATGGCTGATATTTCCAAAATGTCGCCAAGGATAACCCCTTTTGTCAAATAAGTGAAAAATAAAAATAGATAATCAGCTCTTATTAATTACTAGAATGAAAACTGAAAATAAATTTTCTGCTTCGTGGGAACTTGTCTTTACAAAAATAAATGGACTTAGCTTAAAGCGAATTAAAGCTTCTTTTCTACGTAATAAATAACTTAAATTTCGTTTTATTCACTGTTTGATTGTACATATAGAATAAATTAAATGCAATCAGAAGATCAGCGCATTTTTTTTTCTTTTAAAATAATTTATAGAAGGTAGCTCGAGTTTATTTTTATTTATATCATCGCAATGTATTTTACATCTGGACACATGAATTTAATTTATGTGTCAAGACATCACGGATAATCTTGATATTTTACTTTTTTTGTCCATGATTTCTTCTGAATAGGAATTACCTAATTTTGTAATGGTTACATAACTCTACTACCTTCTCTTTTGATACAACAGATGGCGTTACCTTATTAACATCAAGGTATATTCCTCACGATCTTTCTCGGGGTCATTATTAGATTGTATTCTAAGCGAGTGTCGTGTGTTTTCGTGTTCGTGTTTGTGTCATGCGCAATATGGAACTTAGAAAATAATTGAAAAACTCTTCCTGAATCTCGTCAATTATTTCATCTGTCTCATAATGAAGTTATAAAGAGTCTCGTCTCTATACGATTTTTATTTATCATTTAATATTAATATTAAAAATATAAGAAAATTTAGACTGAAAAAAATTTGTAGGCAAATTTTTCTTATCGGTTTTCAGTTTTTTTAGAAAAAATGGTTACCAAAAAATTACCATTGAAAACGATTAGGTCTTAAGGAAATCTATTACACCTAATAATAAAATATATTACTTATATTTTTTCTGATTATATTCTAATAATTCTTTGCTTATAAACTTTTACATTTTTCTAAATGTTTAAATTTTTATTTTTATTTATTTATTTATTTTCTTGATTTTGTCCAAATTCCAAAAATATCCAACCACGTCTCGGTTATTCGTTCAGGTTTGAGATCGTTTGTGATGTTCAGAAAATCTGATTGCTTTTGTTTAAACAGTAGCTTTCTGTACTATAATGGAATAAGTAAAAATTATTATTAAAAAATGTTGAAACTACTGTGATAAATTATCTTTAAGATGAATTCATATATTACTTAAAGAACAGAATGAGTACACGTATACTTCATTTTTTCTTCTTAAACTAGCGAGGGAAAAACAATTTTTTTTTATTCATTCATACTTTATGCTGACTCTGAACCAGTAAACTACGTAAAGATTTCTAAAAATGATTAGCTGAATTATTTATAAATAAATATGGCTGCCTTACGTTTTATTCTACAGTTGATCTATTATATAGTTCTACTTTATAGTTGATTACGGTCATTTATTAATATGAAATGCAGCTTCTTGAATTGAAGGACACAACTCATGGAAAAAGGTGACAATTCAATCTCAAATTTAGTGGTTTACAATTTAGGTTTATAAAATAAATAATTTTAATCTAAAATGTAAAACGCTAACATGTAGGTCGAAGATAAATAGTCAAATGTAAATAAATGTCTATTGAACGTTTCATATTATTTCATTGAATTTTACAGCTGAATTTAATTCAATTCTTCGCCTATCTAATTAATGAAGGGGCTAAATATTATAAGAAATGCTTGGAATAGAACACGCTGGAATCTCTACTCGGTAACAAGAAACAAGGCACAAATGAAATCAAAGTAGTAATGTGTTACAAAAGTTTTAATTGAGCGCGAAAAAAGGCTTAACTTGTTCACTGTCGCGTAATTCGCTTGTGGTCCTCAACTGCTATCTAATTGTAGCAAACCATTTACCTAATTAGATAATCTTTCTCTATTTCAATTAAAAGATAGCAAAAAAGAGTAATTTAATTACATAAAGGGTTCGAATATCAAGCGTGAGTCATGGCGATGAGCGTTTGTACGGTAGATAATCGTTATGACTTGCCTATGGAAATTGATATTTATGTCTTTCAAAACTGTTGCCACGCAAAAATTATTTGTTGCATTATTTAAAACTTAAAAAATACCTTTTTAAACATATCAATTTTATTAAAGTACAATTTCTTTCATCCTTTTCATTCAATTTTTTAAATTTAATTTCATACACGATTTGTAGCAATGTTCTTTTTTTTATATATTATGATGAAATTTAAACTCATCCTTCAAATCATTCAATCACGTGCTTTTGAGGTTAAAGGAATCACTTTCTTCAAACAATGGAAGTGGAATTTCCATATCCGCTTTCATTTTGTAGTGAATGTACTTTTTAACTTGCATGTAAAATTATTTTTATTAAACTGATTCCACTGAATTCATGCTTTTCGTTCTTATCAAATAACAAGGTTAAATTCTTTAAAATGCCTTCCATATTAATTGTTTAATAACCTAAAAGGACAAAAAATTAGGTAAAGAAGCTGTTGCCACAGGGGGATAGTTTGATATATTTCATGAAATTTTACTCATTTTTGAAGTGGAGAAAAGTTAAATAATATTCGAAAGTCAAATGTCAAAGCGATTAATTGCGTTTTCATTGATTCAAAAACAGTAAAAGTGAAAAAAGTGAGAAAAAATCGTCATCACAAAGGATCCTGCCTCTCAGCTGAGTGAATCCAAAAAAGAAATAATAGTCTTCCTTTTTTTTTCTTCAAGATAAATAATGAACAATCTGAAATATTACCTGAATTTAAAAAAAAAAAACTGATTTAAAAGACTAAGAGAAAACCAAAAAAGACAATTTTAAATTTCAGTTTTTATTATATTTTAAGACGTAAAGAATTATGGATTGCATAGTTATTATTTTTACAATGAATAAGCTATTAGAAACTATAAGTTATGTTTTACAGTCTGAAAACATAATAAAAAATTATAAAAGACCAAAATGATAAATATTTAATATTAAGTATCTTATTTTGGTTTATAAACAACGTTAATCAAAATATTTCCTCTTGGTTGAATAGTTATTTTATAAGTATAAAATATTAAATACAAAACGGCGCTGAAATATTTTCCTTAATGAAGAATTTTTAAGGGACATAATGGTCTGAGATATCGTGAATAAATTTATCAATCCCCTTTTTTTCCACTTTCTCTAAGATAAATTTCAACTGTGTGCTTTATTTCATATATATTGTTGCTAAAAAATAGAATTTGCTGCTTTTAAATCCTAAAATGTAGTTAAATAAAAGTATATAAAAAGCTATCTTAACTTATTAGAGTAAATATAATCCCATTATTAGCATGATTCACTTGATTAACACGATTAATTAATTCAAATAATAGATGTAACAGCACATTCCGTTAGATGATATGATGCCTCATCTTACGCTGTGATGAGACAGTATGTTCTTTTTATTTCTGCATATACAAATTATGCAAAATATTGTAATTACCATTAAAAAAATTCTATCCTCGAAATTTAATGATCCACTCGTTTTAGACTTCGTTTCAGTGCGAATATCTACTCTTGGAATTTTATTTTTCTTCTATGAATCCAGTAATGAGTAAAAGATTTTAATATTTTGCATATTATGAGGCCCCTTTCTTTTAATAAGCTAGTCAATTAGTCTCACATTTTAACCTATTTTTAAGATAGTTAATAATTCTGGAATAATATTTTTTTTTAATTTATTAGGTTTCTAAACATGGCTTTATTATTTTTATCTATTATGACTCGAAACTGCCAGGCATTTCTATTTGTGCAATACATTATTGAAGCTCATGTTCGCTTTTACAAATATTCTAATCACTAAGTTAACATACTGATACATGTAGGGACAAGTTATAGTTTGTAATATTATCCCAATATTTTGTTATTCAAAACATTTATATTTTTCATAAACATATTTATTTACCAATTTAGCAATAGCAATTTGGAAAACAAAGTTCTTAATCCACCTGCTTGGGGCCCCTTCTCAATTTAGAGGCCCTAAGGAACTGTCTAGCTTATTTAATTGTAAATTATCCACTGCTAATATCTGAAAAACGAATTGGGTGTAAATATAGCATGTGTTCCTTACTCCAAATTTGCAGAAAAAATTTTCTAAACGTGCGCATATGAGCACGCTCCTTGAATAACCCATAAAGCTAGAAAGTTGAAAGGTGTGTGGCGGTTTGGATTGAACGAGGATAGAACCTGGGACCTTGTGGTTCGTAGTCCAGTAACATGACCACAATACAAAAGTAATTGCCCGTGTAGGGTAGCTGTTAACTCTCTTATAAGCTTTCACCACACGTTGAGTATCATTTTATCATTAGAAATGCAGACATTCTTTAAATGTTGGAACATAGCTGTCTGCGGAGAGATCACTCACCTTTAGGTTTGTATATTTCTGTGTATGTCAATGGGGTAATTTAAAAACGCAATTATTTAGAATTATTAAATTTAGTATGCGATCTTATATCTAAAATTGTACAATTCTGTTAAAATTTGCGTTCAATCAGTTGAAGGACAAGCATTCAAAATTCCTCTTCGTTCCTTTTTTTTTCCTCTCTCTGTATTACAAAACACAAAGAGCAATATATTGTATCATTGGTCTCAAAGTGACAACTTTACAGCAATCTTCGAGGATTTGTCACCTTCCTCCCCATTTCCGTGATACTTTCAGAGGATATACTCGAAAAGAAGGTGCTATATCATCTAAATGTAAAAGAAAGCCGAAGAAAGAATACTGCCGTTGTTTCTTTCGATAGGAATCACAGATCATTTCACATGTTTGTTGTGTTTCATATTATAGCACGAATCGAAGCCTTTATAAATACAGGGTGCTCTCTTAATGGACTGACAAACTCTGAGAGTAGACATTAGGAGGAATAAAAAAACTACACATTGAGAGGATGAAAAAAGCGAAATGCATGCTTGTTTCTACATCACGCTTGAAAGACAAAAAAAGTGCATTGATAACTTCAAAAAGACTTATTTGATTAATTATTATAAGATTCCACTTTCAACAAGAAAGTAGCAGCCGTTGATAGTATTGCACAGTGTAGAACGACGTAGTAATGATTTTCGGTCACGCTCGAAGATATAGGTATGTTTTGATATCTGATATTCAGTAAGGGTATCTGATTCAGTCACACTACGAAATCCTTCGTTATCTCCAAAGGCGTCGCAAAAACGAGGGATTTCCTTATAGGATAAAGTCATATGGATTATAATGCGGCGAACGTGGATATTAAACAATGGACCCTAAAATGGGCAGGGACGCCGAGTGTCTCGCTGCACACTTTGCAACATTTCCGGGAATACGTGGTTTTAAAAAATCAGGTACATTGATCCATTCAGGTGTTCAAGCAACAATTATGGATCTAAGAGATAATCATTGAGGATTCCTGCCCACATATTGGCACTAAACCTTTGTTGAGACTTCCACGATATATTTTCAGGGTTATTATCCATTCCCCACATGTGTGATGATAATGCCTTCTGAATTCAAAGCCGATATGCATTTTCTGCGATTTTTACCCCCCCCCATAAACATGTTTCATTGCGACTTTTGATGCCTAGTAGCAACACCTTAAAATTTCGATCGATTAACAGAGCACTTTGTATGTAGTGGGAACACCTCAGATATAAGGATGAGAAATTTCCAGTATGGTAGTCGGTTCTCGTCACCCGGTGTGGGTACAAAAATGGTGTGGGATAGAATCCCCTCTACCGATGACGAGATTTACCTCCCACTGACGAGATTTACCACCACTTACTTACCACCCACGAGATTTACCTCCCAATGTACCTGGAGGGGTTGTACCGCGACCCATGATGGTCCTTAGGATTCAACCTCAGTTCCTACCAATACTGTCGTGGCGATCCGGTCAGTCAGATTTATTCTTGTTCTTCAGGGCTGGTCGAAGTAGTCAACTTGTAATATCGGGCGTATAATATTTTCATATATATATGTAACACTTTTCGAATCCTGTCGGCTTTTTAATATGTAATATTATTTTATGTGAGCAGAATGCAGTTGTTACCAGCAGTGAAGAGACTTTTTATCTTTTTAACTTCTTTTTAATCCATCGGGAAAGCATACTTATTTACAAGCAGAAACGCGGACAAGACGTCCGCCACAGCGCAGTACAAAAGCCAGAGTGGGGGAAAAAAACGGCCGAAATAAATTATCCCTCGCCTTATATAACCTTAGATTTTGATAGGGAAAATATTTCTTCACAGTGCCAATATATTAATAAGATTCTCATAGGGATTTCTGATGCATGTCAATCACATGTAAGGGAAACACAGGGATCTTTTAAGAAAGAATGTGCTTACTGGGCATTTTTACCCCTTCACGCCGAGCGTGTGAAGATATAGGCGTTTAGCTGACTAAGCAATTTTATGAAGCTTCTCTTGAATTAATTAAGTAGAGAAAGTGGAATTGGATCACGAAATAAGAGAATATTTTTAGAATGAAGTTACTATGAGCTAAATTAAGATAAAATCTTGGAAATTAATTAAATTGAAATTGAGAGTTTAAAATATTATTATTATATATATATATATATATATATATATATATATATATATGGATTAGATTTTACTTTGTAAACTATGAGTAGATCGATTATTCTTCATTTGACATAACTTTTGCAAAAATAATGAAGATATAATATTTTGTATTCCATTTATTGTAGAAGAAATACCTTCTACTTTATGATAAGATGCATAATGTATGTCTAAAATATTGATGCCTTCTCGAGCGTCTTAGAAAAAGAAAGATTAAAGGTTTTATAAATTTTCATGTATGTAAATTCAATGTAAATTTCTGCATTCGTTGCTTTTAACGATTACCTAGTTTAGGATGGAAATGGTTGGATGTATAAAATTGCTGACTTAATATGCTTTTTCCCATCTTTAACCTTTCTTGCTGACGTTTTAGGAAGAAACAAAAATTTACTCCTTAAACTAAAACATGAAAATGAAAGTAGCGCACTAAATTTGGGCATAAACCACTAACTCTCTATTATGTGGTATTTTAACAATTTAAAATACATGTATTAAATATTCTATTCAATTTTATTTTAATAATTCATCGTTAAATTTAATCGTCGGTGAAATTTAAAATGCTTAACATGCAAAAAATGAGAAAAAACAAAAAACTTTTTTTGCCCTTTTTTTTAAAAAAAAAAAATATTTTTATATGGTCTTAGCTACTACACTATGTAATTTAAATTAATGTGATTTTAATAAAATACTCTATAAACTATTTTAAATATGGAAATACATTCCGTTTCAAAGATGGGAATCATTTTGAAATTCAGTTTACTGTGTACAGAGATAATTATGAGCAGTTTTATTTATCTATACGATGATTAATGAAAGTAAGTCGTCACTTCTAACAAAGTACAATTATGATCTGACAAATTCGACTTTTAATCAAATGACTATTTTCAATAATCTGCGACTCGCGGAGAATCACTGGAATTTTTTTTGCTTTGATTAATAACGTTCCAAGTTAACAGTATGGATAAGCTACGAAATAAATCATTGTGCCAAGACGAAAATTACGAACTTTAGTTTTTAATTCTAATAAATCCCACGGAGAGTACCTCATAATTGAGGATGAGAGGCTTCTGGCATGGTGGTTAGTTCTCGCCACTCCTATGGGTACATGAAAAGGTGGGTATCTGGCCCTCCTATCGATGACTGGACGTACTTCCTTGGGGAAGGGTTGTATCGTGGCCGGCGATTTGGTTAAAGCGATGGCCCTTAGGAATCAACCACAGTTCCCGCTTGTGTTGCTGTCGCGGAGGTCCGATAATTCAAGTTTTTCCGTGTGCCTTCTAGCGAGGTGGAGTAGTCAGTTTGTGATTTAACTCTAGTAATTTTTATTCTGTAAAGTTAAATTCTATTTTAAAAAGAAAATTGTTTTATTTTAAGAAGTTTAATCTATAGCCCTAAAAACCAAATAAAGGCTTGTCATCCATTTATGTTTTTTGTTGTCAAGTTCATTCGTCGCTGACTGTAATCAAAATTACTCTTTTCCTCAATTCATTCATTCAAAACCTTTTTTTTTTTTCTTCTTTCTGTTTAGTCATCCAGTTTGGCTTTGTAACTCTGTTTGTCGCCGCCTTTCCCCTCGCTCCTCTCTTTGCCCTGTTAAATAACATCGTAGAAATTCGCCTGGATGCTTACAAATACGTCACTCAACTGAGGAGGCCCCTATCCGCAAGAGTGCCTAACATTGGTGAGTATGATGTGTTAGTTTGTTTTCATATTGATAATTAGTTAATAGATTAAAAAGAATTTTTTTCAGTGACAAAACAAGACAACTTGCATGCTTCTTATGATTTGCAGTATGAAAAAATCGCAGCACTCGAGATCTGGGCTGTAGAATGGTGGTGCATAATTACGCTGTCTAAGCGAACTAGAAATCTCAAGCAAATGAGGGTCTAACGTGCACAAATAATCGCATTAATAATGATTATGATCATTTTAAAATTTATATGTCCTTCTCATCCGGGATCCTAGATACAAATAAATGTTAAATTTACTAAACTGAGATGTAAAACTATTAAGACTTTTTTTGTAATTAAATTTTCTTGTAAGCCATCTCCTGCTATCTACTCATTAAGGGGGTCCGGGACACACAAATCGTCAAATTTTCGAAATTTTTTTTTGCTGAAAAATTCCTGCATGCGTTTCTGCTTAAAATAACATTAAAATCATGTTTCTATCTTAATTAGAACGGGAGATATCATAATTTTTGTTGACCACTGCTTTGAAATTCCAACTGTCAAAAAGGCGTTGCCATGGCAACTTCATCTCTTTAAATGTAAACAAACATTTCCTGGCGTTGTTTCAGCGTAATTTTTGATTTTTTGGAAATAAATTTTTAAAGAATTTATTTTAAATCCTAGATTTAGTTTGTATACAACTCAACTCCTTCAATGATGAAATGAAACGAAGAGATTCAGTGTTTATTTGAACCTCTGTGTTTACATTTCATGAGACAACGTGCTTTTTAGTTCCCTGCTCTAAAGTTTGTTTTCTTCTAATTTTTTCTGAATGTTTACGCAGTTATTTGGTTTCATAAGCTGTTAAAATGGGTAGAAAAAGGAAATCTCAACTTTTGCGGTCTGAAATCATGAAAAAAAATCGAAAACAAAACTTGGATTGTGATACTTTGGTAGCTGCTGAAAGCAAAGATGAACGTTTGGATGAGCGAAACATAATTTCTCCAGTGAAGAAAAACTTGCCTGAAGAAGTAAATGAAAATTAAATCATTTTAAAACAGTCTGTATTGCATGATATTTTATTAAGTTGTTGTTGTATCTGTTGCAAACAGAATACATTAGAACTTCACATTGGCAAACAGTTTGGTTTGGCCCAAGATATAAATGTAACTTGCAAGAACTGTTTTTTTAAATTTTCAAAGAACTCTTCTACGAATGTGATTGAAAATAAGAAAAGCTCATACGATATTAATCGCAGAACAGTGGTTGCTATGACTGAACTGGAAAAAGGACATGCAGGACTTGAAAAATTTTCTTGTATAATGAACTTGCCTTGCATGGATTCTAAATCTTTCACTAGACATTTAAAATCTTTTCATTCTTCTACTCTAGAAAACTTTCAAGAACAACAGAAAGACACTTTAAAAAAAGTTAAAGAAGTTCATGCCCTTCTATCCAAATCTTCATCTAATATTTTGGATATAGCTGTAAGCTATGATGCTACTTGGCATAAAAGAGGTCACACGTCAAATTACGCTGTGGGGTGTGTGATCGACGTGCTGACCGGATATGTAATTGATCACCAGGTTTCATCGAAAGTTTGTAATCACTGTATTCAAACGAAGAAAGCTTTAGGTAAAGATTCACCGGAATTCGCTGTGTGGCAAAAAGGTCATGCTCCATCTTGTGATGTTAATTACGTTGGATCTTCTGGAGGAATGGAGGTAAATATGGCTTTGAAATTATGGAAGAATTCCGAAAAACTAGGATTTCGATACGTGGAACTGGTTGGAGATGGAGACACTAAAACATTCCTCGAGCTAAAAGCTTCAAATGTTTATGGTAAGGAAGTCTCGATACAAAAAATAGAATGCATAAATCATGTTGGGAAAAGGATGGGGACTGCTTTGAGAAATTTAGTAGATGCTGTAAA
The DNA here is from genome assembly GCF_947563725.1 of Argiope bruennichi. Classification (NCBI taxonomy): domain Eukaryota; kingdom Metazoa; phylum Arthropoda; class Arachnida; order Araneae; family Araneidae; genus Argiope; species Argiope bruennichi. The sequence continues at coordinate 81,364,080 of NC_079155.1, forward strand.
GAAAAGAGGCTTTACACTCGGTGGAAAGAAATATGGCAGTCTAAGTGACGCAACAATAAAAAAAATTACCAGGTATTACCGTAATTCAATTATAAGAAATAAAAACAACGTTAAAGCTATGAAAAGGGATATTTATGCCATTCTTCAACACTGCAGCTCTACAGACTCAAAACCAAAACATACGACTTGCCCTGCTGGAAAAGAATCTTGGTGTTTTTATCAACGAGCCATTGCTTCAAATCAAAAACCTGCTGCACATAAAAAAGCTTTAAAAACCCCGTTGCGTGAAAATATAATTGTGAAAATGATGCCTATTTTTCAAAGACTGGCCTCGGATAGTCTTTTAGAGCGTTGTTCAAAAAGGGAAACTCAAAACAGAAATGAGTCTCTGCACAACATGATTTGGACCCGTTGTCCCAAAAATATGAACGGTTCAAAAGTTAGAGTTGACATTGCTGCGGCCAGAGGAATAACAGATTTTAATAAGGGAATCAAACCCTGAACTTTAAGTATGTTCAACTCTGATTTCCTTTCCCCATGCCAATCGTCTCTCAGTATGTTAAAGAAAGTGCAAACGCGACATCTCCGAAAGGCATTATTTAAGTCGACCGAGACTTTTAAGTTATATCGGAAAAAGGTTGAACTTGCAAAAATTAAATTAAACCAAACACTTGTGAGGAAGGGAGGTGTCTCTTATGCATCTGGAAGCTTTTAAAGGTATTTAAATAGTTTTAATTCTTATAAATTTTATTTTTAAACTTTAAACGCATTTTTAACCATGTTGCTTTTTTTCATTATTTGTTGTGATCAAATTGATATAAGTCCAGATCATATAAAGATAGAGGTCTGAAATTTGAAACACATACTTTTCAAACTGTTTACTTTAATTTTGATTCAGCAAATTTTAAAAAAAAAATTTACTTTTCAAGATATGCATTTTTTTAAAAAAAGTACCCAAGATTTTTTCAAAATTTTCATTCAAATTTTTAAATTTTTTTTTTTTAAATTAATATTTTTTAAATTGCCGAATCAAAATGAAAGAATATATATTTGTGTTTGATTTAATGAAAAAATTTTGAAAATTGATCAAAAATATTTTGAGTTATATCAATTTAAAACAATGTCACTTTTTTCAAAAAAAATTTACATTTTAAATTTAAAAAAAAAATTTGAAAACTTTTGTGTTGTGATTTTGCTTATTAATAAGATGGTTAATCAGTACAAAAAATTTCAAAATTTTAAATTAATTAATAAAAAAATTTTCAAAATGTGTCCCGGACCCCCTTAATTTGATTATAAATGAGTGAGCGATTCGTTCGAAGTTGAAATTGGGATTGAAATATATCACCAAAGATGCACTTCACTATCTCTGAGAATTTTCCGGTAACAGGCATCTACTTACTCTCTAAAACATGTTTCTGTCTCAAGCATACCTAAATTAGCATGACTTATCAATTTGGTGCAGAAGTATTTATTGTGCAGAACAAATTATAATTGCTGCGAATAATAAATGAACTGCAAATTTGGTTTAAAATAAGGCACGACATCATCATAGATTAAGAAAGCCATTACTAGTACGGAATTACAGGTGGGCAATTCTTGGATTCTTTATAATTAATTTTTATAATTTCTTTTCTGTGTTCGCATTCACGTCGATAATGTGATATTTAACAACAATTTTCATCAGATTTCCCTTACAATAGATTATTAATTAATAATGATGGCTAAGTAAGTATTCAGATGAAATCGTGGTAATATTTTGTTACTGTCAGCTTTATCATGGCAAACTTGATTGAATAATGTTGTTGTATCATATTTTGCGATTGGCTGATTTCAGAAATACAGATCGTTTTGACTCATCATATAAAAAGGATTTGATTGATTAAAGAGAACCAACCTCTTGATAAAAATGTTTATTTTTGGTTTCTTTCCTGAAATGAAAAAATATGTTCTGCGTAGAAGAATTTCTGCTTAAAACTTATGTTTTCTGACATTTGATCACTTGACTGTGCTCATTAAATAGGGGTGGGTGTGGTGAGGTTGCATAATAATATAGCAACGTCTTATGCAAATTGCGGTTGTTCAATGTTTTCAAAAATGGCACGAGAGCCGCATTCGTACTTACTATATAATTTCTGCATCCTTCATGGAGTATTTCTAAATAAAATTTAAAAATAATTATATCATTTAATCTGTTCAAAAGAAAATCCGTAACCTCTTCAGAAGAAAATAAATCCTTCGCAACAACTTAATCACTTGATGGCTAAGAATGTTCAATCATTTAAAAAATATTTTTCTTCTATAACAGAAATCTAATTGTCTTCTTTTTTTATCTGCCGGCGTCCTGGCATAGAGGTAGCGCATCTTCCCCGTGATCTTGGCGTCCCGGGTTCGAATCCCGGTTTGGGCATGGCTGTTCTTCATCTGTGTTCTATCTGTGAGGTGTGTGAATGTGCCCTCCTGTAAAAAGGGGTTGTGCAAGCGAATGTGAGAGTTTCATCTTCATATGAGCTAGAAGTCAGACTTCTGCCCTCGGGTGCTCAGGGGTCTTTACCCTCAGAAGCTACTGCACCCCCTTTCCGTGGTAACGCGGAAACGACATTATCATCATCATCAAGTCTTTTGTCTTTAAATCTTTTTCATTCAAAAACAAGATCATGAGTATCATTTTGGATATAGAATGAATGGTGCAGTATTTTCTAATGTAACCACCGGCTTTGTTAAAAATCGATCGATGTCCTACCATCTTGGTTCGCCGAAACAACGTAACCATTCTTCAACATTTCTTCATTGGTGTGACGTGGTATGGAGAAGGGAATACCAGCTCAGGTGTCGTCCTCGCCATCTAACAGCGATTCAAAATGACGAGGTCCGTCCCAGAATAGCCCTAGTGTTGCTTTAAAACGGGACCTTAATATAACTAAACTAAACAAGACCCAACAATTCTTCAACTCAGATCTCGACTGTTGCAACATTTTTACACTACAAAATATAAAGATTCTGCAAGTTTTTCTATTTGATAGTGTTAAGATGACTATAATTCTTCAATGCATTGTTCATTTAATAGTGAAATATATACTTAGAATTAGTTTTTCTTCTGTTGATAAATCATGATCAAACTTAGAACCAAACCGAAACAGACAACATCTGTATAAAAACAAGTTTTATCTTAATGTGTTTTTTAGTTACAGAATCAATATATCAATGAACATTTACACAAACATAATTGCAAAATTGATAGTCTTAGTGAAAATGAAACTTTAGAATGAACCAAATCTTAAAGTTGAGTTTTTTGACTATATAAATGCTTACTTACTTATGCTTTATTATGAGAAAGTAAAAATAAAATGTGTGTGTTTTTAAAAAAGAAAGAAAGAAAGAATCAAATGTTCTCTGAAAATTCAAGTTTTCTTTTTGAATTTCGTTCGATGAATAATTAAAAGATTATAGAAAAAAACGCAGAAATATTCTTAATAATAATAGTGTGGAATACCTAAGGCATCCGTTTCGGATTATTCTCCAATAAAATTTAACACAAAACATTTTGCGTAACTTACAGTAGAAAAAAAGGTTTCTGAAAATTCAATCGTGTTGAAAATAAATACCTTACCACATAAACGAGTGAAAAGGATTTTGTTTTTCTTTCAAAGGAAAATTACAGGTTAGAGTTTTAATTGTTTATTTAGAGGCCGTTGGCCCCTTAATATTTAATCCTCTAATTAATTAATAAAGAGTTACATCTTGATTTAATTCATTGACTAATTAATTAGTGTTTGAATGCTTTTGGGATATGTGTTTTTAACATTTCATAATACCCTTCAAATTAAGTTTAAATCAGGTTATTTTTTTAACAGAAAAACGTTTATTTATGGAATACAACATGTAGGTAATTAAATTAATTTTCATTTGTCACTACAAAAAAAGCACTCAGTCTATCGTTCGCACACTTAAACTCAGATGTTATTAATTAAACCTTACATAAACAAAAAATAATTTCTAGCAAATACTTTCAAACTTTTCATTTTTCTGAATAATTTTCCCAGAATTGCTGAGTTGATTCAATTAAATTATGACAGTGTTTATTTTCAGCACTTAATTATATTTATCTGTTTCTGAACAGGTGCCTGGCAAGCTATCCTGAAAGGACTGTCAGTTTTCGCCGTCATAAGCAACGTAAGTATTCAATATTTGTGAAAAATTTCATTTACTTTGTTTTTCTTTAATTAAAGCTCAGGAAAACATATTGTTTACCAAAAATGCGAGGGATGTTTATCCTTTTAAATGAAAATGAATTGTTTGTTTAAAAAAATGTTCAATGCCAAGAATGTAACTAATTCTTATAAATATAAAGAAATATAAAGAATTGATTAAAAAAGAAATATGCAGAATTATCGTAAAAGAAAGCCACAAGAATAGCATGTATAAATTTTTTCCTGTATTTGTTTAATATAAAAATCCTTACTTTCTTTTTCGGTTAGAATGAAAACAATTCGTTATTAATTTTTCGAAGATCAAATAACTTTATATATCATGTCTTAATTTTTTTAAACCTTCAAGTATTTTAAGAGGTTTTCATGAAAAGAAATGAAAATAACGTCGGAATTAAAGTTCTGTTTTCATAATACACATTGTAGAATGCTGAGATATCGTCTATATAAGACAAGTCGATTCATACTGAATTTTTTTGAAAAAGAAAAAAACATTCAAGCCGTTTATGAAAATATTTAACAAAAGAAGTCAAAATCGATATACGGCATTCATTGATCTGAATGCAGAATGCCAGAATTCCATCAAAATTTCCCTTAAAAAAATCTTATCTGCATCATTCCGATTCAATTCCCTAAAAAACTTGTTTTATATTCAACAGATTTTTGTTTATTTAGTTGGAGTTTGGAATTGATCGTTATATTTCAGAGCATTCAATTTTTTGATGAAGAAATTGCTCTTTATGATTGATATCTGGATGTCTTTAAGGGAACTGGGACGTTTCTGAGAGCGAAAAGGGTCATAATTCAATTGTAAATAAAGGGGAATTTTGCACAAGTAAATTTTGCAACTGATGGAAGTTTTAGGGCCTATAGAAAGAATGTTTTATTTTAATCATAAAACAGTAAAAAGATATAAAAAGTAAGTAAGTATTTTTAAAGTATTTGCTTTCTAATGGAAAATCGAATATGTGTTATGATGCGATAATTTTCAAGTTCGTAACCACTAATTTGTACGCTAAGAAAAAATAATTTTGAGTAAATTCACTCCAAAATTCGTATAATATAGGAACACAAGTTTAGTAAACTTATTTTAACATAAATATGCTAATAATAAAAATTTCAAAAAATGGGTTTTTTTTTGTTTTTGTTTTTGTTATGTTGACAATGCAAAAAAATGATATTTTCCGAGATAAATAGCTCTAAAAATTAACGTTATTGCTCAGGAACAAAATTAGATTTAACAGATGTATAATATTTGTATATAATGGTTTATACAATTGTAATGAACAGAATGTATTCTATGGGTACCGAATTTGAAGAAAACAAGTTTCGAAAAAATGGCGAAAAAACTCTATCTTTCTATTATAGGAACTCATGTTAGGTAATTGTAAAAGATAATTTTTTCGACTTTTCAAAACTGTATAAATTATATATTTTTGTAATCAATGAATGTTATTAGACTAAAATTGAAAAAGCAATTTTTTAAAGGTACAAATATTTTCAATGGCCTTCATTATTATTGAGTGTCAGTAATAAACTCTTCGAAAACTAATTTAAAATTCACTCATTTTTATTATATTCAATGGTTCTTCATGCATCAATAATTGTGGAATATATCTTAGCTTAGTGGTAATCTACTTTTGTTTAGGCTTTCATGATTGCGTACACCAGCGACTTCATTCCCCGGTTGGTCTACATGTTCGTCACCAGTAAAAACCGAACGCTGGACGGCTACATCGACAATTCCCTATCGTTGTTCAACACCAGCGACTTCAGTGACGAAGTGCGCCCAGACGAACCCATGCTAGGAGATTTAAAAATCACCGTTTGCAGGTAAGCTGCAAAAATTATAAGGCATTTCCAAACGCAAATCGGACTATGATTCTGATGATAATTTCTTATAGTCCAATTGAATTCCATGAAAAATATCAAAGTATGGAGTGAAAAAAAGGAATAACGGCAATTTTATTGTTTTAAGTTGTTGAGTTTGCTGTTCAAAACAGGTCTTCAAGTTTGAACCTAGATGTGATGTTGAGTAAGGAATATAAAGAGGTGGGTTGAAATGAAACTCCGGTTTTTCAAGTTTGAATTAAGAAAAATATCAACCTGAGTGGAAAAGTTTAAATTAAGCTGGCGTCCTGGCATAGAGGTAACGCGTCTTCCCCGCGATCTGGGCGTCCTGGGTTCGAGTCCCGGTTTGGGTACGGCTTTTCTTCCTCTGTTCTATCTGTGAGATGTGTGAATGTGCCCTCCTTTAAAAAGGGATTGTGCAAGCGAATGAGTGATGCGTGAGTAGCAAAGTCGTACTCTTGGCCCTAGTTGGCGCTACTAAAAAACAAGAGACGCTCCGCCACCGGCTTAAAATCGCTCTCTTCGTAACAGCGGGTTTGTCCATGGCAAATGCCATAAGAAACAACACAACAACAGTTTAAATTTAAAAAAATTATGTATTATAACGACTTATAAAATAATGTGTTGAATGCTATGATATTTAAATTAAATTAGAAGTAAATTTATAAAAGTTGCAAATTTGGTAAAATATTTTTCATTTTTTTCATAATTTGAGCGAAATTTTGGTGATTTCCTTTAAATACGTATTATGGTCGAGTAATTAGGAGTAACTAGGAGAGAGTAATTGGAAATAGAGAGATAGACTAATTGGATATAGTAAAAAATAGAGAAATTGGAAATAATAATTGGAAGTTGTAATTTTCCGTGATCTTGTGAATATTATTATGATATGGGGAATAAATCTAAATATGTCAGTGTATAATCATCCTCTAAAGATCTCATTATGCCACAATGTCTTTTTTTTAACTTAATTTGCTAAATAATTGATTTTAGCTACAGAAATGTTAATTATCCCAGAAAATATGGGATTGATTAGGTACAGGTATTTTGGCATCTGACCAAAGTAACGAACTGATTTGACGATAATATATTCGTAATATGAAGAAACAGCTGCTTATTGTTTCAAAATTTATCTAACCGCTCATTCTCAGATACTCCCAAAATACATTTCTTTTACCGTTTTCTATTAAAAATATAAACCATTTTAGAGAATATGCCATATAAATTGTCATAACTATTTAATACTTTCACAATTAAGAATAATTGATAAGCATTCTCTTCACAATTTTGGGAAGAAAAGTTTGGGAAGTAGCCTTTATAAAAACAGAAATGTCGAACATTATAAGATACAAAAATTGAAATATACAGGAGTTAGAAATTTAGTTTAAAATGAATAAAGACTAGTAGCTGAATTTCTTACTAGACAAAGCATTATCATTTTAAATAGAACGCTTCATTAGCAATTCAACCAATTTATTTTGGAATTCACGCTGCTTAAAAAAAATTATTCAGTAATAGGATCTGGTAATATAGCTTTTATTTAACTCACGGCGGTCATAAACTATTATTAACCACCAAAATGAATTTTGATTCAATCAGATGGATGCTCTACAAACCTGTCTTATTTAGCTGACCATCGTCATCACCATCAATCCTTCGATGCGCAAATAATGGTCACTCATTTTTGTAACATAACTAACGTCTAACAGAATCGATCAATGAATATAAATTCTAAGCTCAGCCACAGTTTGTGTTTGGTTTATTGGTACAAAATCTAATTTGACTATGCTGCGTTATTCATTGTATATAATTGGAATAGGTTACAATAAATAAACTTATAAAAGTAAATGTAGAAAGATAAAAATACGAAAAAAGACTTTAAAATAAAAAAATGATTCCAATATCTTAAAATTAAAAAAAAAACGATTGATAAGATTTCGAAACATTGATGTTATGAAAATACATAACAAAAATATTTATCACAATTAAAAAAGTCAATGGCTTTTAAAAAGTTAAAAATATTTGGGTGATGTTTTGCACCCTCCAGGTCTTGTAATGTTAAAGAAGAGAAGGTACAAAAAACGAACAAGATAAGAATTAAAAGTTGGACTTTCAATTAAAATATGGCGAACAGTAAAATGAACTTGACATCTGTTGCATATAGACACATTTTGACCAATATGAAATGTTTGTGGGTGAAGCGAGTGTGCCCTGTACAGAGACGAGTCATTTTGACATCCACCCCTATTAACACAAAATACCCAATAATATTGTTACAATATTTTCGCGATATTGGCTGGCATTTCGAATATCTAAAAACATCGTGGAGATTTGTAACAGTATCTTGTGCTAATAAGAATCTCACGTATAGGAAGCACTGGCCGTAACAGCAATGTTCATTTTTGCAGAACGAAATTCATTTTCGATCTGTATAAACAAATAAACATACTCTGTCATGGATACTTCAAGGTGCTATTTTTTTCCATCTCCACAGTCTCTGTTACTTTTATTCCAAGAAATCAAAATCATCACTTTGTCATTTCAGCTCTATGTTTTAGCTGATTTTTTTTTCTTTCTTTTAGGCATTATAATTGTTTACATCTATACTCGACATCAATCAGTGTCAAATCATTATTAATTTTTGCTTTAAATTAATTTTTACATCATTATTAATTTTAAACATTTTTTTTATTTGGTGAAAGAGCTGCTGAGTAAATTTAAATATCCTTCTTGTTTTAAATGAATGCCTTGATTTTCGTTTTCATTGTCTACGGTTTTTTTAACTCCTAATCACTGGATTTGCGACTGCTTGTGGATGAATATTTCCACCAAAACTTTTTTAAGTTTTAAAAATTAATTGATTGTTACTATTTTTCCTAACATTCTATTATCATTTAATTAAAGGACAATATACAAATATATTAGCCATATTTTAGTGCAGTTTTATATCTCTATATTATTTACGTTCATAAAATGTGTTTTTTTAATCTTTTCAACATCTATCTGGCCATTTTTGTCAAAACTGACGAATGCTCCAATAGAATCTGATACATAATTTGCAATCGCAAAGTGGATTATAAAATAAATATAAATATAATTTTTTGAACTTTTATGACAGCCTGACATTTTCAATTCCAAGAAATCGTATTAACTAGTATCTAAAAATAGGTGCTACAAAGAACTTCTTTAAGGGTTTTTATTTTCACTTCTTTTTCCCTTAAAATTTGCATCTTAAGAAAATCCCTACTTCAGTTATCAAAGATAGGTTGTTTTTTTAGTATCTTGCACCAGTTACTGAATGAAGATGCGATTTTTTTTTTCTCTATGCGACATCAAAACTCCAATCGATTCTAGAACAAATTATTCAAGGTATGGTTTCTCTTTGTGTTTGGTATTCACAGAGCAAAAAGTAAAATAAGCTCGGCTTTCTTACTGTGGCATAATTTGAGTGGGGAAAAAATTCTTGAAAGCAGATCGAATTCCTGGTTTGTGTATAAAATCTTATTTCGAAGTTATTATGATTTTGCTCACACTCAGAAAAAAATGATAATAATAAATCTCTGAAAGAATATTTTTTATCTGCATTCGCAATTGGAAACCATTTTTTTATTTATGAATTTTTATTTGTGGGACTCCATTTCCATGATTATTTTTAAATTAAAAACATGATTTTTCTTTTCAATTTTCGAGTTTTGATTCTTTAACCAGCATAAACTTTATTCCCTAAATAATCCGGTACATAATACAGCTCGTTTTGAACTTAGTTTAAGCATTTAGTAAAGATATAATTCAGTTCAGTTATATTAACGTCCCATTTTAGAGCAATACTAGAGCTATTTGGGAATGGACCTCTTAATTTTGAAGCGCCGTCAGATGACGAGGACGACACCTGAGCTTGTATCCCCCCCCCCAAATACACTCTTTCCAAAATACACTTTTAATTCTTTCCAAAATACACTTTTAATTATATAAAAGCGATAACTTACACTTATAAAAAGTGTTTAATATGGTTACAACGCACATGTGAAAATAAATCCAATAATTAAACCCACGAGAAGAATTTTTGTATACATTTTAAATATATAAAACATATATATTTAAATAGATGTTTAATTCTATTAAAATTTGAGAGAAATTAATTAACAGTTTTAAAAATACCGTCGTTGAAAGATTTATTTTTCGAATTTCAAAATGGTGTGAAAAAGGTTTTTATTCTACAATGTGTCCGAAATTACAGAGTGAAAATGTGAGATTTAAAATTTATTTTTAATTAATAATTTAATTAAAATTTTGACTGGTTCTTTATTAAGTATCCTTCGCTTTACGAGAAATAACCACATACCAAATTCGGTAGTTTTAAATATAATAACTTGCCTCTGTAAAATGATTTTGAAAATTATTTAATCTAGCTTTTTGCATGACGCTATTTATAGATAATATACCTATGCATAAATATACATGCAAAAATAAATAAATAAAAAGGAGAGTGTTTCGAAACTGACAACAAGAAGTCTCCAACATAGTTTAATATCATTTTTTTTTTCTTCTTGATATTATCAAAAAATCCGTAAGGGAAAACCTTGTCAGTAAACAAAGTACTTTAGACAAGCGACTAAATGAAAGCAAGAAGTGATTTATGAGCATTGCGTGGTAATGCCTCTTTTCTCTTGCGTAAAACGAGTGACAGAGATTGTGAACTATATTTTTCTTCGGATGAGTTAAGAGAACAATATTTTTGCTCCATGAGGCAATTCTTCTGTCACGAAAACAACTGAAAATAGCATCTATTATTTTCGCAGGCGTTTTAAGTTGTTGGAGATTTTTTGGTTCGCTACAGAAATCGGAAATTTGTATCATTCTAAATAATCTGCCATTGTTGATCGATCAGGTTTTAAAATGTTGTGAACTATTCTGAACTGATTGCCAAATATTTTGAGAAGAAAGCGTAAAAGATTTTTTTTTTTTTGTATTTTAGAGAAACATTAAATAAATCTGTTAAATAATTAGCAATAAAGAATTTGAAGATGCGTTGATATGATGAGAGAGAATAACTGTCTGTTTTTCAAGTTGTTGTTCGGATAATCCTGTTTAAAATTTGCAGTGATTCAGTAAAGTTTTTTAAATCTTTCATTGGTTTCTCTTTGATTACTGGGTTCAAATTTCTTTGTGAAGATCGTATTTTATCTGTTATATCAAATTTAATTTATCTAGTTGTGTTTTTTGTGTGTGTGTGTGTGTTATTGTGTTCACATATGTGCGAATAGGCAGACAGACAAATCAACCCTCTAATGAAATTGGTTTAAAAATTTGATATGTAACTACTATTGTAACATTCATACTAATTGCTAAAGTTCATTTATCGGGTCGTTACGTTAGTGTGAATTATTATTTTCAAAGACATAATTTCATTGGTAACATTGGCACTGGACATAATTTGAGAAAGGATATTTTTGGTCTCAAAATTTCTAAAATATGGATATTTATAAAAATTTGGAAGTTGGTATCTTCATAATTGTAATACTTCCTCTCTTTCGCATGAAAAAAAAAGATTATCAGTGTTTTTTAAATATCTTTCAAGTCTCTAGAAAATAATTTTCTTTCTAACTAAAACAATAATCTTAGATAATTTTTCTAAATTTATCTTTAAATTTTGTGATTCTCAGTCTCTAAACTTATTTAGATGCCCCAAAAGAAGTGAAAGAAGAACGAAAACGTTCAAAGAAATTTATTGTTCGATTCAAAATAATAAGACGTACATTATGTCTGTCAAAATAAGTGTTACCCGTATTATTAATTTGTAATATTTAATATGAATTTCCTAAATTAATGAAGAAATGAAAACGTAAGATTTTAACAAATATCTTTGCCGAAGTGCGCAATCTAAATCAGTACTGAAAGCTGTGTCGAAATATTCACTAATCCAGCAATTACATTAAAGTCAATAATAAACAGTGTATAAAACTTTAAACAGTAACATCATGGATGATAGATCTATTATGTGTATTTTTCTTACACTTACATTATAACCAGTCAAACCTCAAAGTTAATGCATAAGTATCTATAAGTAATCGTATCGTCGATGAATATTTTATTATATATCTCTGCTCTGTAATTACATTATAACCAGTTGTAAATCAGATCGACAATTCATATCAATCGATATTAATATGAATATGACAATTCATATGGTCGACAAAAAGATATCTTAGACTCGATGAATGACATATAATGTCTCTCAGATTGAATGATATATAATGTCAAATTATTACCTTATCATCGATAAATGCAACTTCTCTACCCGACAATGGCATTATAACTAGTGAAAAGTGAATTCGACAATACATAAGAAGTTATTAATGGCCATACCATCGATGACTGATTTATAATGCCTATTAGAATGATTGATATATAATGTCATATAATTTCACCTTTTCATCGATGAATGTTGTACAACGTATCTCTGCCCGATAATTACATAATAACCAGAGAAAAATGAAGAGTCTACAATGCACAGAAAGCTGTTAATGATCATATCATCGATGAATGTCATACAACGTATCTCTACCCAACAATTATATTATATCTTGTGATAAAACAAGTCGACAATGCATAGAAAGCTATCAGCGACCACATCATCGATGAATGACGTACTACATATATCTGCCTTTAATTACATTATAGTCAATGACAGCTCAGGTAGACAGTACATATAAAACGACAGGCGACTATATCATTGATGATTGACTTACTACATGTATCTGCTTCAAAATTACATTATAGCCAGTGCCAAGCTCAGTTGATGTTACAAGAAAGAAGTAATTACATTGTATGTACCTATGTTCGGATAATATTAAGAAGTCATAAAATAAAATTAAATTAAATACGGCATTAAATTCTAAATGATGACTGTAAAGAAACATGGAATTGCTGTCATAAATGCAACTAAAATTTATCATTAAATTTTCATCTTATAAGATTAAATCATTAGTCTTTAATTTTTGGATGCATTTAGCTCAAGCAAGACGATTTTTGATCTTCATAAATCTATGCCTATTCTTATATATAAAAAAAACTTTACTTAAATTAATACTTTGGATATCATTTATGTCTTTTACTTCCTAAATATAAAATGGGGAAAAAGAATTCAGAAAAAAGTCACTCTATAAAAAGAAAAAAATACAGTTCTTGTCAAGATTTCGAAAAGCTTTCATAAACAGGCACTTGTATACCATCAAAAACTAAGATTTTTTACTTAAGTCTGAGCTTCACTTATATCAGCAGAATTTTTATTCTTATTAATGTTCAAGTGTCATTCTTATATTGTTCAAATCTTTTCACTGTTTTAAAAAAATATGTGAATATATCTTTTAAAAAACTACAGATTCCAATATTTTGATAATTTCTCAAACACAGTTGTAATAAATGTTGTCAAGAAGATGATGATACTTTTATTCTATAAATAAAAATCACATGGATTTTTCATAAAATTTCCTTTGACACATATGTTTCCAAAAACTGTTTGGTGTCCTTTACTATAATAAATTCCTTACTATTCCTTGTTGAAGTGTAAAAATTTCATTTTTTCAACCTGAAAAACCAGTAAAGAAAGATTTTAATTCCCTAATAGCCTAGAAGTAGAAGTTGAAAAAAAATTATCTTCTGATCTTAAATTTACTTACTAAATGTAGGAAAGAAATTAAAAAATTTAACTGTGATTTGAAATGAGGAACTAATTGCATTTTTAAGTAACACAGATTTCTTCCGTACAGAAAATGAGATTTCTCTTTCTTCATTCTCCGTAGGAAAAGTCAATGTTATCTTTATTGAAGAAGCTTTGGAAAAATCTGCTTATGGGTTTCAATTATATACGTCTGTCAGAGATTAAATATTATTGAATTTTCATTCGATGTATTAAAGCGCGTATTTGTGATGCTGCGAATATTGCAGAACAGATAATTTTTTTTCTCTTTATGTGCAGACGTCAAATCAGCGTTTTATTACTTTTGAAAGCGAGAACATTATTTTTATTATCTTTGTTCATATTTCAGAAATATTATCTTTCTAAATTCCAATTATTTTTATTTAATAGTTTTAAGGCTAGGAAAAGTTAGTCTTTAAATGGAATGAAATGAATTTCTTTATATTCGTCTTTAATCAATCCTTAAGGATACTTTATTTCCTGAATTTCAAGAAAATGTGCTTGTGAGTATGAATTATTTCTTTTCAACTAAGCAACTAATGTAGGAATTATTATTTTCCTGCTCCTTATAGGATTGAACATGCATTGATTTTTAGTTAGATAGAAAGATAAAGAGGGGGGGGAGATGATCGTTAAAATGGTAAGTTGTTATCGAGAATAAATAACATGAAAAATCGATTACAAAACCCCATCATCATAAGCATGAAATGAATCAACTTAAATAAAAATGTTTTAAAAGTTTTTAAAAAATTCTACCTCTCTGATTTATTCAAAATGTAAAGTGACAAAAATAATTACGCATAATTATTATCAATATTGCTGTACTTCTAATCCTACTAGAAATAGCGACTTGCAAAGAAAAATTTAGGAAAGTCTTAAGCACCCGATGGTAAATTCAATTCAATTTAATTTAATTTACTTCTATTAACGTGCTGTTTTAAATCAGCACAAAGGCTATTTTGAAATCGTAATTTTGAATCCCAATCAAAAGACGAGAACGACATCTGAGTTGGCACGCCTTTCTCCAATCTTCAGCACCACAGATTAATAGTCCAGGCCATCAGATTTAAAATATACCAGACCTATATACACGGCGGATCTTCAGAGAAATCAGGTTTCGAATCTGAAGATTTCCAACCCCAAAACCGAGACCTTAGCGCTCTCAGACGATAAAAAAGGGTGCAATGCACTTCGATTGTTAGTACTTCGAACTCAAGTCCCAATTTTAATTGATATACATATCTCCTCTACAGTAGGACTTTCTTAATTCTTCTATTTAAATTCACAAATGTATTTCAATCAAGAATAGAAACGTGATGATGGTACTAATAATAATACTGCTAACGTTATGGCGAAGTAATAGACGCAATTTTTTTTTTTTTTTTTCAAAATAAAAGGGAAAGGTGAAATTTCAACGTTTTATTAAGATTTCTTCACCTCTTTCTTTACCTAAAAACAGAGTTTTTTCTGAGAAAAGTGAATGCCATTCACATTTGCATTAGCTATATAAAATAGAATTTTATGTGGGAAGGCAAATCGTATTCTATATTAATAATAATGTGCGTTTGTTGTCGCTGTACATAAAGGTCAGACCGTTTAACCTGAAGCTACCAATTTGGCACAAGTATATCTTAGAGAATAAAAATGTGCACTTCAGAGCGATTTTTTTAAATTTTTGATTAAAATTTTAATTAATAAAAAATTAGGTCAAATTTTGACGTTTTGCCGCGATGGCTTCCTAAATTTTTACTGTTTAAAAACAAATTTTACACCGTTTTAAAATATAAAAAAATTGCTTTTTTTAATGATACCAATTTAATAATCGTTAGACTTTTTTTTCATTATTGAAAGCTAAATAAAAAAAAATTCTTTTTAATGTCCATGTTTGTGTAGCTCACAAGACTTATAAAAGAAGTGAAATTACAATATCACGTAATTTAGAAGGTAGATGAACGCTATATATCCGTTTTTAGTAGCCCTATGATGTAATAGGACTATCACCATCAGAAAGGTTCATTTACAAAATAAATAGAACTAAATTAAGACAATTAAAAAAAAGAACTTTAATATCAAACAATTTGACGAACCATATGAATGATTCATCTGAAAACAAATATAAACAATATTGCTAGTGAACCAGCTGGTCGCCTTTAGCGATTAGTTATAAGTGAAAGAATATGGAATACTATATGGAATTTCTCTCTGTTTTATGCATAATTAGTCATAATTGTTGTCAAAGTCAGGAGCTTTGAAAATTAATTTAAAACAAAAGAGTCTCATGAAGAACATTTTTAATCTACAGTCGTTGTTGTTGTTGTTGTTGTTTTCTTACACTTTGAATCTTTCTCGCAGTAAATTTGATTATTTACTTTTTTCAGCATAGACGTACATAAAAAAATTTATCTAATAAAAACCTTTGAGATATCTTCTTAGTTGACAAAGACTTTAAAATTTCATTAGAATGCAAATTCGCTTTTCTTTAAGTCGGTAAATAATTAATTGCGAGTGTTCCCGAACACTTAAAAAATGAAAGAGAGAAAGAAAAAAAGAAAAGAAAATAACTACTGCATAATAATGCATTAAATTGTTTCTACTTCGACAATTGCGCCTATTTCTATTCTTAACACGAACGTAACAAGTTTACTTGAAGCAAAACTAATTTATTTTTAATGGATTCCATTTAATTTAAATTCGCTTAGTAAATGCAGCATCGAATAGACGTTTAACTTTTATTATTAATTAATAGCTTTTCTTTTCATTTAGAACGATATAAAATTTAAAAATAATTTTATTAAATATAAATATTGGTTACATTTTGGAGCAAATATTATCAACATGGTTTCATACATAAGAATAAAATAACTATTGCTTACAAATTCTTATTCTGTATATTTTCTTAGGTAAAAATAATATTGAAATAGTTTGATAGGTTTTTTCTTAAAGTTTAAATTTTATCAAGTTAGGTTCCCGCAGACTTAAATGGCATTTAAATGCTTTATCGTTTACAGTATGAAAGATTTAATATTTTATATTCAGTAGAGAAGTAGCCTTTTTCCACCCGAAAATATTATTGAACTGTGATAATTTTTATATCCTTTCAAAAATGTTTTTAAAAATTGTCCTTTTAATCATAGCAGTTTTATAATAGTGCAAATTTTTGTGTTGGAAAATTTCAAAATGTGTGTTAGCTCTTAGTGTACAAATCGACAGCATATTTCTTTAAATACCCAATTTTCATTTTTAATTATTTCTTTCTCCTTTTTATAGAATTCGGGTATCTGATTATTTTTTTTTCTTTACCCATGTAGAATCTTGGATTTATATCAGTAAATTTTGTACTGAGTTTTCATGAAAAAGATTGAACAGAATTTTAATTTCTTCAAGGATTTCCTTTATCTTTTCGGAAAGAAGATTTTAGACCAAAGTTCTTATATTTCTTTTAAAAAGTCTTTTTTTTTTTAAAAAAAATTGAAATTTTTTCTTTCATCAAATTTTTTTTTTTTTTTTTTTGCAGAAAACAAGATATAGTAACTTTTTTTTAATAGAAATGCATAAATATAGTAACAAGCTTCTATAATTTTGCTTATTTTTATCACTTACAGTTATAACTAGATTTTATTTTATACTCTTTTAATTTAAAATCAGAATTCTTTTCTGTAAAATGATAGCCAAAATAAAAACTATCTATTATTTTATTGGTATTGGTATTTATCTGATATTATATTGATGGTATTTTAATAGCATGATCTATATTTTATAACTCAGTTCCAAAAGGAATGAACTACCAATGAATTTCAACCTGATATACTCTCAGGATTATTACAAATTATGAAAAAACTTCGTAAAAAAATATGAAATTCTCTTTATTTAAAGAAGAGGACACTGATATTTTACTTTTACCCTTTTTCTTTTTTTCCCATAACATACCTCTTTTAAAAAAAAACAAAATTGTAGACTTCATTTTATAAAAGAATTTTAGTGCTCTTTCCTTTTTTAGAATTACTATAAATCCTTCCTTTCATGCCTTTTTTGTGTGTGATTTTTTTTAATGGAAGATGTTAATGATTCGAAATTATTCATGGAAGAGATAAACACTACTTAGCCATGAAGCTTCCATTAATACTCGCTGAGGTGTGCGACATTAAATGTTTTTAGCAGAACTGTTTTTTCCTACTTTTCTGTTGAAGTTTTCATATGCAAATGGAGCGAATTAATCACCGGACATTTATTATAGCCGTAATGCCAATTTTAGAAAAACTGACGTTAGTTGTTCTCTTAGCTAAAAACTTGTCTTTCACGCCGTTGATTTTTAGAGCAAAATGGCGCCTTTGTTTGGGAAATATGTTTTATAGATAGAGGAGTCATTTTCATTTGCTAATGGAGAAAAAAATGGGAAATCTTCATAGAAAAAATGAAAGGTTCTTATCACTTCAGTTTGATAAAAAGAAAGGAAGAAAGAGAAATCTTTGTTCTGCTTTTGAAAAAATAATTGGATAAGAGGTCGATTTTTTTGTCACATTTTTTTAAACATTTCATGTTATCTTTTGTTTGAAAACCTGACTTTATGAAGATCTTCGCGCTATAAATTTCCTGCACTATGTTTCTATCAGAAATAATTGAGTTGTAAAGTAAAAGTTTTTCAAATAATTATGCGAATTCTTAAGAGCATGTCAAAAAATGAGAATTTATTTATTTTTAATGTCGGAAGAAAAATTTTAATATATTCATCATCATGTTGCATCATTTTAATATTCCTTAAAACGCATTTTACATAAACAGAAGTTATAATGCTTTATAATTTAGATATTAGTCTCTCTGTGTGGGCTATTATTTAACTAGCTTACAGAGATAATTCAAACCGCTCTGCAGGTTGTAATATTGGATTAAGTGACACCTATTCTAGCTGTTTCTTGGTTATTAGATATACTAAGAAGGAGTTTTTTAATACTATGATATTCACTAATAAAGATTTCACCGAAATGTTAACTTTTTCATTTATAGCTTTGGAATATTTTACTATACAAATATACTTTTGTATTAATTTAAAATTTTAAAATATAATTTTTATATGATGCAAATTTTATTTTCATGCGATTTTTTAAAAAAATTATTTAAATTCCTCAAAATTTATTCCATAACGGTTAATGCATTACATTTTTACCATCCAATCTCAATTTAAATGTTCAGTAGTCTGTTTAATTGTGGAATAGGTTTTCAAATGATAGTTAAATTCAAAAAATCAAATTTATATTTCAAAAATATTTCATTTTCATGACTTAGTATATTTTGCTTAAAACTTGACTGAAGCATTTTGCATTTTAAAATATGATTTTATGAATGTGTAAACTTGATATTATCAAAAAAGATAACAAACTTTGTTGATATATATTGTCACGAAAATGAAAAGAATACTGCCATAAAGTAACACTATATCAGGTTTATTAGCTTTTACCAACTCGTAACATGCAGGCGAAGAATTGACTCCACTTCTTGTGAAACTCAGAATTTATACCTTTACAGAATAAACTAGAATTATAAAAAGTTCTAGAACATTAACAAACGAATAATGAGAAATTCAAATTCAATCTTTAAATGAATACATTTTGGCTGGGATTCGAATCCCCGACCTTGTGTTTTCCAAGCGCGTACTTTACCTCTGAGCCATTTTAACATTTTACCTTTAATTTTAACTATGTGCAGATCTTCCTTTTACAACAATATCTTATGCTGTTTACATGCAACTTTATTTAGAAATGAGGTAATAAATTTAATGAAAAAGCAAATAATACACTAAGTATTCTTTTTAATATGATGATGTTTTTAAGATCTGCGGCCTTTCAGAAAATTGCTTCATGTAAATTCTTTTGCGGACAGAGCAGTACGAATAATGCAATTCAAACCAAACGAAAGTAAAATCAGCGAATCAGCTCTAAGTTATTATCATGTAACAATATTTCAATTCTGCAACGGCTACAAATAGTAAACTCCTTTTTTTCAAAAGGATTTACCACTGTTAAAATTTTTAAAGTCAAAATCCGATATTGTACCATCAAACAAAGCTTTTAAAGTACTTGATTAATTATATATGGCAAAGAAAATTTTCTGTCGCAATTTCGAGATAGCATTAAATAAACTTATTATCTTATAAAATTAACTTCAACAATCCATTTTAAAATTTTAATTCCGTTTATTTTTATTTTTTTTTTCCCTTCGCCAAAATTTTTGTGTTAATAAACTAAATGGAAAAAGGGCTAAAAACAACGAAAGGAAAAAAGAAATAAACTAAATGGAAAAGTGACTAAAAACAACTAAATGAAAAAACTAAATGGAAAAGAGGTAAAAACAATTAAAGGAAAAAATAGAGATAAACTAAATAGAAAAAGTGCCAAATAAACTAAACTTTGCTGAATTAATAAATCTCAGATTTGTTTGAATGCTTCTTTGCAACAACATAATGCTTGAAGTGTTCTAGAATCGGTCACATGAAAAAAATATTTGATATCCTTTAAAAACTTTTGAAATTTTTAAACAGATTTCCATTTTTATTGTTTTGAAATATTTTTTCACTCGATCAGATTTTACATTTCATTCCTTTAATAAATTAATTAATATTTGACTTTGAAATTTCTGAGAAATTTACAAAAGGTTCGTCGAATATATCAAATGCTTTATTGCTCCTAAGAGATTAAAACAGCTATTTGACATTGGAAAAATTTTGAGACAATGAGTAATTTTATTATAACACGAAACAGAAAATAGCGCTCTAAAGTCTTTGTTAATATTATTCAGTTGCGTTTAATTTAACAGGATTCCACCTAATATTGAAACAGAAAGATATTTAAAATCAAAACTGTCTCTTTCTAATCATATTAAAAATTTTCTGAACTTTCCAGCTAAATCTGCTGATTCTTTTTTATTCAAGAAATTTTTTCATCAGTTAAAATTATAAATTTTTACCTACTTCAAAATCCGTTTTGTCAGTAATTTTGTAGTGAATTATTCTACGTTCACTTATAAACTGTTGAGAAAGTATTTTAAATGCTCCTTTATACAGCTTAAACAATAGCTAAATTTCAAAAGTTGATTATTTAATTGGTTGCCCTGCATTGAACATGAATCGAATTATTGCATTTCCTATAAATGAGCTTGCTCGTTCTCCCCTCTACTTTTTTGTATATTTTCACAGCGTTGTGCGATTTTTGTCGTGTTTCGCCTTTCAAAGAAAAGAATGGAGTATGCATTTTTGGCAATATCTCTTAAAACCAATGTACTGGCGCAGTATTGCGCGTTTTGTACTTAATATAGAACATAAGGCTGCCTTTTTAACATTCAGTTGGAATCAAAATTTGAATAAAATCTGTGATTTTACTCACAAAACACCATACCAAGTCTTATTAATCTAAAATATTGAGTTATTCCATAAACAAACCCCTAAATTGACATACTTACAAATGATCCTCCCATCTCCTCTTTTTTAACAGTCCAAAAGTTAATACACATTTATAATTCTGGTGATAAAGCTGCATACCAAATTTCATTTATACAACTCCTTGTGTTTTCGGACTATCGCATTCACCTGCATACGGATCTACACATTTAGACCGATTTTGTCCAAATTTCTATAAATTTTTCTCTCTATAAACATAATATTTCTATTTTATTTATAATTCTATTCTCTCTCTCTCTAGTTCTATTCTAGTCTCTCTATAAATTTTTTGTCAGGATTGTATACTCGATTTCATCGCTCTGTTTTTGAGTTATCCTTTTCATACACAGGCATAACGTAATAACAAAAAAATGAGTATTTTGTACTCTGATGGTATGAAATGTGGAGATTCGTCAAAAGCTCGAAATCGAAATTCTTTGAAGATGATTATAATACTTTCTCTTCATAAACGAGAAAGTATAAATAGAAAGTTTTAGCATATCTTAGATGGTAATGAAAACTAAATAAACAGTAGTTAATAATACTGTCTTCTAAATTTTGCAAAATTGCTGACAGCGCATTAGCATACGGACCCTTCAATCAATAATCATTTTCGCTCTTATTAGCACTGTTTATTTCACGTAGAAAGACAGGTGATTCTATCTTTCCTTCCCAAGGATTCGCTTAGGTTGAGAATCAACCATTCTATTATAGAGTGATTTTTGGCAGATGTCTTCTATGTAAAGACAGTTCCGGAAAAAAAACATTGTTTCGGAAAGGTTTGCCAGCGAAAAAAATAACATAAGAAGAGTAACAGCTTGGCAAGAACACAATAATCAGAATTAAGGACGTGAGCTTAGATGAGGCATTTAGAGAACACTGTATCTTAATGATTCTAAATATCTGAAAGCCATCCTTTTATAATAAACTTGTATTCTAATTTTCTATAAGATATAAATATTACAAAATTTCTAATAATTTTATACAGTTACAAACATCAGTTCCTCTCTCTCTCTCTCTCTCTCTCTCTATATATATATATATATATATATATATATATATATATAAGTAACCAATCTAAAGTAAGAAATAGTTTGAAAACGAAACTAAAATGAAAACGAAACAAAACAGTTTCGAAATCGCAACTAAAATTTATTACCTATTCAAACTAAAACCAAAAAAGAACTTCATAGTATTTAGAGAGCGCAATTGCAGCTACTTCTAAAACACAGATGAATTGATACAAAAGTATTAGAATCAAGTTAATAGGAAAATCAAAAAAATCAAATAAAAACTAAACCAAAAAAAATTATAAAAAATATTAAAAAATTCCTTAAAATTCCTTAAAAAATATTAAAAAAATTTTCCTTTAGTGCTATTTTTTGTTTTTATTGTTATTTTTGTTATTGTAATTTTACTTTGTTGTGGTTATTTTCTTCTAATTTGTTGTTTGTATTTTCCTTTCTGTTAAAATGGTATATCTCTTGAGCATAATTTCAGGGGATTTTCGGGTCACGAGGAATCATTATTAGAGAAATGTCTGCATTTCCTCACAGAAAAAATCCCTTTCTTTGAATCCCTGCCTGACCCTTGAAAAAGTCTTCAGGCCGAATTCTTTTTTATATTTTTTAAATATTTTTTATAATTTTTTTGGTTTAATTTTTATTTGATTTTTTTGATTTTCCTATTAACTTGATTCTAATACTTTTGCATATATATATATAATATACTAATTTGAAATGAAATTGGATTTTTTTTAAGATGACATAAATTTATTTAAGAAAAAGTTTAATAGCTTTTTTTATTTAATTTGATAATAATTTCTTTAAGAAGAATTTAATTGAAGTGCTATATATTTACTGGTTGTAAATATGTATAGTACTTTGTGGTGTGGGTGTGTGTTGCCGCTGTTCAGGGCCGTTTGACCTAGAGCTATCAAATTTGGTGCACTTAAGAGCTATCTTTTTGAAATTTTAAATAAAATTTCAATTAATTAAGAATGATTCGAAATTTTGACCGAAAAAAAAATATTTTTATAACTTTTAAAAAAACTTATCTTTTTTTTTTTTAATTATATTAAATTGATAGTCGTGCAAATTTTTCCTAAAGTTTTAGCAATTTTTTAAAATTGCTTTTTGCCTCATTTCCGACAACAGAATAATTGTTGTTCTGAAATTCCAGTCGTTTCAATATTTTCTTGAAACATTATAATAAATTTTATAAAACCTTATAATAAACGTGTGATTTTTTTCCATTGTTAAAAACTAAAGAAAAGGGATTCGGTTTTATATCCATGTAGTCTATAAGAAGAATAAAGAATTGGTTACAATAATGCGAAATTTAGTAACAGATTAACCGTACATTTACATTTTTAATAGCAATGTGATATTATAGGATTGGTATATATTAGAAAGGTTCATGTACACAATAAAAGAACGTTTGTAAGGCAATTAAAATAATACAGTTTTAATGTCTAGAAAATTTGACGGAATGATGGATATTAAGTTATATCTAAATGATTTAATTGGAATTAAATATAATTAATGTATCCGACGAACTATCTGGTCACCAAAGTTAACTAGTAATTAATAATAGGAATGTGCATCAAATATTTCCGTTTAAACATTTCAAATCTGTACATGTTTATTCTAAAATATATCAAATTTATATATTTTAAAGCCTTTCTTATGATTTTAGAAATGCTTTTATTATTATTATTATTATTGCTTTTTATGAAGAAAAAAGTAATGAATATTGGCAAGAATGTGCATTTAATATTAAATGGCATGAATTTATTTTAAGTTGCCGAATATAATAATAATACTTAAAATTTAAAATTTCTGATAGGAAGAAAATAATTTTTGAAGAACAAAAAACAAATGATATAGTTAAAATTTAATCGATCAAGCAGCTAGCTAAAGATCTTAAATTATCGTGATCGATCCACAAAGATCCATGCTATACATTACAAATTTCCAAATAATTTCAAAATTCAAAAGATATCTTCTTTGAGAAAATGCCTCTCCAATATTTCTGTAGTTACGTTTTTGCACATAATCTAAAATTGTTCTTTCAAAGGAAACACCTACTCGATTATTTCGAAACTTACACCGAAATCATGAATCCAAAAATAACACAGAATGAGAATCTCCACGCATGCTATATGTAGTAACCTCGCTTGTATAATAATGAAGATCGATAAAGCCCACGCAGCAACTGATGAATAGTTTTGATATTGGTAAGATCTAGGAAAATTGCAACATACTGTCTTATTTATAACAACATTTTTGTATTCGATAGGCTCACAACTATAAGATAGCTTGGGAGAAAACTTTATTGAATTAACATGATGCGTCAGAGTTTCTAATTGGATAATAGATTCATTAATTAGTCAAACTATTTCCCATAATGTAATTATTCGAGGACTGTTGTTAGATAGACTTCATAATTTCGGATTGTATTATATGGTAAGGACAACACTAACGTGTTATTTTTTGAATTCCCATTCTCTAACGTATTGTTACAACAATTTTTATTTGGCGTTATTTCTACGATTTGGCGACTGGATAGGACGCCAAACCTTTATTTGAAGTCTTCAAGTTTAACGAAGACTTATTCTTGAGAAAGAAGAAATTTTTAACATGTTCGCTTTCTCACCTCTCCAGGCTATAAATAGCGGCAATTGCTATGTTGGTTTCAGAAATGGCCGAGAAACTAAGCATTATTTTGAAATTTAGTGAGTTTTGAAATAACAATGATCTTTCTATAAAGAGAGTTATTCTATTACAATTAGGTTTTGAATTATATAAGTGTACTTTTACACACATTTCATTATGTCGTTTTGTGCTATGGAATTTGTCCCTAAATTATTTTAATCGAAGAAATGCACCTAATCTAAATGAAAGATGACACATGATGCAACATTATTTAATCCTCTGAAGATCCAAATGAATGATTGATCTTTCATAGGAACAATTTTACGATTCTCAAACTCGATATTATGCCATCAGACATGGCAGCTAATTTCAGGACCAAACGGAAATATTTAAATATAATTTAGAATATTTAAAAAGTAATTAAATTATTTTTCTTTAAAATCGCATTCATTTTCCAGCTGTTAAAACATGAGATGTGTTCATATGAAAAGGAGACCTTAACTGTAGTGGCATTGTATTGAATCCCAGTCATTTATTGTGTCAACCAATAGATAGCGTGATGGTATTCTCGGTTATAAATTGTTGTAGTCAATGGTTTCGCATCGATATTTTCATTTCTGGAGAGCTGTTTCCATGGTTCGTTACATTATGGATTACTCCAGATCAGCAAAAACAAGTTATTCAGTTTCTTTGCGAAGAAGGAGAGCATATTTTATAATGTTTTCACAGAATGAAAGAGATATACGAAGATTAGTTTCTCACACAGTGAGTCATATTCGCTATTAAAATCTCTATTAAACTGTCGATAAACACCGAAACTATTCATCACATAATTCACAAAAAAACTTGATTGGTGGCGAAGTGAAAATCTGGATCCCAGGAGTTTCTACACTGAAGCCATTGACTACCTCCCTACAAGCTAGGATTATTTCTGTGTCGATGACGATTATTTATAATTGCACAATTCCACATGAACTATAATTACAATATTATTATTAAAATTCTTTCTTACATAATTGCAGACTCCTTTTCATTTGGCAACACTTTATGTAATAAATTGTTATCAGCAGAACGATAAAAATTATTTTAACATATAAGATCTTCTATTTTTTGTACACACTTAAACGTCACATTATTGTGCAAAATATCTTATTATGGCAATTTAATCAAGTACTAGTTTCATTCTTCAACGAATTATGTAAAAATTCGAATAGTAGGTTGTCCATATAAATATTTTTAAAAAATCTTAAGAAATTTTACGGTATAGAAATCAATAATTGAATAGATTCCTCCAAATTTTGCAATGCTCTGAATTTCTCAAATATCAATACGATATATATGCTGAAATATGGGAATGTTTTAATTAGCATTTCGTGACAATTAATTAAATTGTTAATTTTCTATAAATTAGGAAACTACGTTTGTGTTATAGGAAGAAATATTTCATTTTGTGTTGTTACTCCTATTAAAAGAAAATACTGTAGATATCTAAATCATTTTGTCCATTTGCTTCCGAGTTGCTATCCTCAAAGATTAATTAAATTTCATTTTTCAAACTATATTAATAACTTATGGAGAAAAAATGAACTTGCCTTTATTCTTAATAATCTTTTAGCGGTCTGTATTTTTTAAGCAGATATTAAATTTAAAAATTGTCTGATGTAACTAATATTATGACATAACTGAAAATGAAACTGTGATAAGAGAACCTCGTGTATTAAAATATTCAATATAAAAGTTATTTTAGAAATTCTAAATTCTAAATAAGCTTTCTTAAAATTTTCCTAATACTAAGAAGCATAAGAAATTTTAGTGTGGCAACACGCTTAAGCTGGAATGAAATAGTACTCTTAGAATTGGGAGATGTGGAGATGAATTTTTTTTATTTAAATAAATAGTAGGAAAAAAACTTCCAATATCATAAAATATTAATTAGAAACTATAAAAACAGATGTGAATTTAGAACTAAACTTTCTATAAAGGTAAAGATGGTTTACAGAAGTGTCATTTACATATATCAATCAATGCTTCAATTGAATTATTGAGTGAAAAGAAGATCTATAAAACGAGACCAAACTACATTTTGAATGTCATTAACGATAGATTTTATAGGAAAACAATGCAAATTTATAAGTACTCTGAAAGATAATGACATATGTAAATGTAGTTTTCTTGAAGCTGAACAAAACTAATTTAGAAAATATTAAATTCACTTTTGGAATGACAGTTGAAAGTCGGCTTGTCTTCTTTAAGAACAATTTCAAGATTCGCTCAAGGTACAATGCTTTTTCTTAGAAATGGATATAATAGGGTCGTATGCAGGAATTATCTAAAAGAATTTGACAGAAGTTTGTAAAAAAAAAAAGTAATGTTATCAAAAATTAGTTTAATTTTTTAAACCTTAATGTAAAACTTTACATTTGGCATAACATGAAGCCTTTATAAACCCCATAAACTGTTCGAGATTGCCATACAAGCCTGGGTAGGATGTATCTTCTTTAGATTTATTTATGTATTAATAATTAAATCTAAAGTAGACGTTATTTATACTATTTCCTTCTTATAACAGTCATAAACATTGACGAAGAATGACACAAAACTTTGAGCCAATATTTGAGCAAAGCCAATATTCATAAGATTATATTTATTTATTTATTTTTCTTTTCTAGGTATCAAGATTATAGAAATCCACCTAATCATACTGATCCATATCAGCTTAACATGAGATATTGGCATATATTTGCTGCGAGGCTCAGCTTCGTCGTCGTCTTTGAAGTAATTAGTTTTCTTTAACACTTTTTTTTTTGTTTCGGAAATTATAGATTTTAACTAGAGGTAGAACTGAAACTTATGAAATATCATTTTTCCTTATAGTCGTCATTTATAGTTGAAAGAAGTTTTCAATTTTTATTATATGTCAACAAACTAATCATAAATGTTATAAATTCTCGATAAAAGTGTTTTATGAAAGATAATATAAATTAAGCTCACTTCGACTAAATACAATCAGATTAGTTTAAGTATTCTGTTAGATGTCTAAACTTACAATGGCCCATCCGCATATCCAAATAATGTTTCTATTCTTAAAAGCATGTCATAATTTTCCATTCAATCTGCTGAAGTGTTTCATATTTGTTACCATCCAAAGCTTGCATCTAGTTTTAAATCAAGATTAATAAGAAATGAATGATTAAAAAGATATTTTTTGATAATACATTAAACATTTAATATGATTAATATTTATAACTGAAGAAATATCTACAATAAATAAAATAGATCAAATAGTATTTTAACAATCAGTTTTAAAATTTCATCATTAGATATTTTTTGAAATGGTAAAGACTATTGTCCAAGGAAATGCTTTATTTTATATTGCATTCAATCTCACATAATCTCTCTTTTTTTTTTCTTCCCTCTTTCTCTCTAGCATTTGGTTTTCTTCATTACCAGCATTCTAGCATACATGATCCCCGACATTCCCAAGTCAGTGCAGCAGAAGATCATGAGGAAGCGCCACCTGGCGAGAGAGGC
This sequence comes from Argiope bruennichi, assembly GCF_947563725.1. Classification (NCBI taxonomy): domain Eukaryota; kingdom Metazoa; phylum Arthropoda; class Arachnida; order Araneae; family Araneidae; genus Argiope; species Argiope bruennichi. Next base: position 81,392,451 of record NC_079155.1, read on the forward strand.
CCTTTACAGGACAGAAGCAGAAGAAGCTAGGACAGTTCTGGAGACCACAGATGAGACCCTTACGGGAGAAGGTGACAGCGCCATCCTACCTTGCTGACCATAACCACATCTTCTCTCTTTGGCTTACGGACATCTTCATTTGATGCACTCTCTACGTCCTTAGCTGCCTCAGTTTGCATGGCAGAATTTCACTGGTATAGCCTTGATCATTAAAGATCGTGTCAACGCGAAACAGTTTCTTGTAATGTTATTATGCATGATGGACCAAAGCTCAGTGAAGTATGATTTCATGGCACGAGAAAAAGGCAAGCTCGTGCAACGATTTCGACGATTACGATGCTAGTTCTGTTATACAGTACAAGGAAAAAAAATCTCTTATTTTGTATAAACGAACCCTCTGCACAATTTTATTTTTTTGTTAAGTTCAGTTTGTGTGTAATTTATCGACACATTATAATTGTCCATGCTTCCGAAAGCCTTAGGAACATTTGTGTATGAGTGGAAGATACGATGTGTTCAGAGAAAAAAGAATTTATGTTTTTGTTTGTCTTTCGATTATGTTTAACCCTCTTTATGGAGTAAATGAGGGGAGCTGGAATTCTATCAGCTAGATGTTTTTTTTAAATGAAAACTGAACTTGAAATATTACAGACCCATTTAAATTTATTTTAAATGTCAGGTGAAAATTTATTTTGCTCAACTTTTTTGTTATTTCTTTACTGATTTTAAATTTTATTGCAGGGGTGGATTAAATTGATTCATGGTCTTTGATATTAAAATGTTCTTATATATAAAATTATACAGCATGGTCATAAAGTCTTTTCCTCATGGCAAAAATTTATTTCGAAACAAAATTGAATATAATACTGTATAATTTTTTCTGCAGTATTCGCATTTTTAATTTTTTTAGTCCAACAGATAATTGAACTTATGGAGAAATAATGATTTTATGTTCGATTGCTATGCAAATGGTGTCAAGGAAGGAGAAAGCTCGTAAGTTTTTTGATTCCTTGAGTTCGCATAGGCCATTACTATTCATTATCTTTTTAATTTTATATAAAAGACAGTGTGCTTGCAATATCAGTTGAAAATGTTGGTACCCTCTAATTTATGCGAGAATTTAATTTGATTTATACTTGGCGATAATTGGAATACTGCCTTGACATTTTTCCAGCTACCAAGGTTGCTCACATAGAAGTTTACTAATGTAAATAGTTTTAACTAAAAAAAAAGCTTTATAAGCGTCTTTACAATGTATCGAAATAACCATATGCCAAATGATAATAGTATTTTTACAAAAAAAAATGTAATTAGCGAAAGATTTTTTGACCATCCTGTACAATTGACTGTTATTTCATTTTAAAATGGCGCTAAAAATTCGAGTGTAATAATTAATATCATTATGTATTTATTTGCTAATATAACGTTATATTTTATTATAATGCGCTTTTATAATATTTGATTTATTTTTCATATTTTATAATTGATATTACTTTTATTTAACTTAAAAAAATTAACATAATTTTATAATGGCAAACAAATAAATAATAATTTTTTTAAAAAACTAAAAAAAAATCAAAATTTTAATTTAAAAATTTAATTAATTAAATTTTAATTTTGAAAGACTCTTTGTTCAAGCTTTTGCACCTAAATTTTAATCCGCCATGGATAAAATGAAATTCATAACATTTTAATTGCTTTTCTATCGTTATGTGAATTGTTTTTAATAATTTCTATTTTTAAAAGATTTTTATCTTGGTATATTTGGCAAGATTTATAGATACGTCTGTTTGTTAGTTTTACTGAAAGGTTTTTCAGAATTTTGAACGACACGTGAATGATTCGTCTATGAAGAAATAATTCAAGAATTTTTTTTTGTAGTAAAAACAGTTGAATGACATTTGTCTCTAAGTTTTACAGAGGAATCTAATAACAGTCAAATAAATTTAAATTTTGAATATCTCGCATGCTAGTTTTAAGCTTTTATAAATAATCGTATTACTAAAAACTGAAATTTGTAAAAGGCATTTCTACTGATATTTAATTGGTGTTTTTGTCAACTTCTGACAAAAACATGAATTAAAATTCTGGGTTAATATTCCAGTTACTTTAAACATCTGACAACAAAATAACATAGAATATAAATGTTAACAAAGCACGTCAAAATCCCCAAATCTTTTTAAACCATATTTTTAATCGTTATCTTCAATCACACGAATCGTTTTTAGAGATACTTAGTTTCATTTTTCATGTTTCTAAAAAAATGTATAATTTTAAGTATTGATATCGGTTTCTCGGAAATGAATTGGAACTGATCTCGATCATTCTATTAAATACTATCTGACCTTAAAAGAAATAATTCTTCAAACAACATAAATCACCTTTGAATCATAACTGGTGGAAAGATTGAATTATCACAAGATGTCATTCAATGAAAATATAAATTTCCAATAAAATGCATAAGAAAATGAAAAATACATTGTATAATGCAGCTTGAACTTACATATTGCTTCCTATCTTGTTTTTGCACTCTTACTCAAATATTTAATTCCAAGGGAAGCTGAACAATTAAACGGCATATTTATATAAATAAATATAAAGGAAACTTCATATAGTACATTTGTTTGGTGAAATTTTAAAAAATACTTTGAATGAAGCTCTAATTGTTCATATTTATTTAACAGAAAGGAATTCAGTTAACAGCTTAAAATATGTTCTTCTACCAAAAGTCATTCCAAATGACGCAATTTATTTGAGGTAGCTGTTTACAAATTGAGACATGCTTCGGCTTGAGGTGCTTTTTCTGGCAACTGTATAAGTTCAGAACTCTAGAGCTCACAGTTACTGAAGTTTCAAAGAAATTTTAGCTATATTATTATATGAGAAATTTAATTATAATGCATCCATTTTCATCAGATGCTCTGTCTTTTGTTGGCTTCTTAGCTTGAAATTTATATCTCATATAGAATAGACTCAAGCGATAAAATACTTTTTGTTCTGAAACTTAGTTATAAAACTGAAAAAGATATACTTCTTGGATAAATAGTACCTTTGAGCCTTGAGGGGGAAACCTTTATCCAGATCTAACAATCCTCTTTAGTTTCATTGTATCATCTTTAAGCCTTTAAAATATTTTTTTTTTATTTTGTTTTGTATCTTTTGTTTCGCTGGGAACTACATCTCATTCTAGTCAGCTTTCTTACAAAAGTTAAAGAAAATCCATATAATAGTTTCCTTAGGAAATGTGAAATAATCCTGCAAGTAAATAAATCTTATTTGAAAACATATAAGTAAAAAGTGCAGTTCATTTATGATATTCTCAAATAATAATTTCAGTCTTAAAAAACAGCTAATGATCTTTGTTAAATCATAAGATTTTTAGGATAAATTTTTGCGATAATTCAGACTACTACCTTTTATGGATCTTGGGTCATCTGCCGTAATTGTGCTTAGTGTCTTAATTTGATATGATTGGACGAAACTACCCGTTTGCTGCAAATAAAGATATTTATAATGCAATACTTTTTTTATAACAATGCAGTTTAATTTCATTTCATTTCATAATGCTTAGTGAAAGCAGCTATACCTCAAAGCAATTACTTTACCTCCAATCAATCCTTTAATTTTTTCTCTTATTGTGTACTAATAATAAAGTTAGGTGTGTGTGGGGGGGGTAAGTGGGTGGGTGTGTTTGCGTTCTACATGCCAACCGTTTTACCTAGAGCTACCAAATTTAATACATATGTACTTTGGACGGTGGTAATGTGTTTCTTGGAGCGATTTGTTTGAAATTTTTAATATAATTTTGATTTATTAAACATTAAGTGTAATTTTGACGTTGTTCCGCCATAACTCCCGAAAATATTAAAGCACAAAAAAAAATTTTACAGCATCTTAAAATTAAAAAAAAAAAAATGTATTTTTTAAGAATATTGATTTTATAGTAATGCAAATTTTTTTTGGGAATTCCTGACGATTTTTTTATTTTTTTAAAGTGGTGACACAATGTACAGAACATACGTAAGGCAATTAAAATAACACTGGTTAAATGTCTGGAAATTTCACGAATTGATGGACATGATGTTATATCTAAACGATTTAAATGAAATTATAAATAATCAATATCTCGGAGAAACAGCTGGTTGCCAATGGTAACTAATAATATAATAATCACGCACTTGTCTATTCGATAGCTCATCATTTTAACATAACTATTACTCTAACCAAACGCATAGTGAATCATTTGCCATTCAAATGGTAAAAGAAATCAAATAAAAAAATTGTTCTGCTTCATTTACCTGAAAATGCTAACCAGAATAATTGGCTAAATGAATGTTACTTATGCATTTTTTCATTTAATTTTCCTTCATGGGACATCGAACTAAAATACAACAACGATAAAAAAAAAATTTTTATAGGCGAGTAAATTGCTTATCTATTTTAAGAATTTTTTTTTTCATATCTCTGTATTAGGTATCAATAAACCCAAATGCATAATGCCGCCTATTGCACATTTTTGCTTTTTTGAACAATTTTTTTAATATTCTTTTTATTGTATTTTTACTCTGCAAAAGAAAACTTTAATAAAGAAATTTTAATCAGAAAATTAAATTTAATTTAGAACTTAAAATAAAATTTTATTTATTTTGTTTTTTGAATAAATTACTTGTATTTATCTAATTATGGACGAATTGCCATAAAAAATTTAAAAAATGCACATTGTAAGGTAAAGAATTGCATTTGAAAGGCTTTTACAATCAAATTTGTTTCAATTTTAATCGAATAATACCTGTCCCAAAGTTATTTTTAATGTCACATGAGGCAAAAGAAGTTACTAAAAATAAATGAAGCTTTGCAGAAGAAGAATATTTATTAGTTAATAAAAAATTGTTATCAATTGGTAAGATTCAAACATTATTTGTAACCAAAAAAAGCGTCTGCCAAAAGGGAAAAAACTTCTTATCAGGTCATTACAATTAAAATATCTGAATAACACCTTTAAAGTAAATTTGTTAAAGAGATTTTTTTTTCATTTGTTTCTATTGTAATGAACAGACATCAAGATTTATCATTTGCTCTGAGATGGGAACTTCAGTCTTTTCATACCTAAATTATAAAGTACCTAATTTATCCAATTTGAAGAGCATTAAAACTGTAATAAGACATTGATATTTCACGTGAACGTTAACAAGAAGAACGTACTTATAAATCGAGATCGCCTTCTTGTTGAATGCGACATAATAGCTACTATCTGTCTTTTGATAGATTATCTGATTGAGTGAAACGGTACTTAAAACATAATTTTACTTTGACTCGATTTTCCATTTTTTTTTTAATTTGTCCATTATCCCTGAGGAATTCAAGGGTGCCAATATCAATATATAGTATGAAATTTATCACATTTCTAGGATTTATATTTAAAAATAAATGGTTAAATAAGCAGATATGAGAGATTCTGGGTTTTTTTTCAAACAATGTAATAAATTAAAAGCTATATTATCTTTAAAAGCATTTACGAAAAAAAATGTTTCTGCTCTTGTTTATTGATGCTATACAAAGTGATTTTTGGATCGATATTTATCAAATTTAATATAGACGTGCAAAGTGCGTCTACAGAATCATTTTTTTTTATTTTAAGTATTATTTTCGTAAAATATAATTGAAATTTTTTCAACATGTAATGATAATTTTCAAATACATGCATTACTCGACGGAAATTATTTTTACATTTAAAAACTTGAAAAGAACTTCCACGGAAAGAACGATGATATATTTCGCTCTCTATTTTCAACATTGTTAAAAATAAATTTTGAATAATATTTTAAACAATACTATCTATTGTTAAAATAAAATTCGTAAAGCTTTCGCCGTTTCATAAAAATTTTAATCCCGTGATATTTAAACTGTTATAACATTGTTACTGTTATATCAGAAAACTGTTATATATGTTATATTAATGTTCTGATATAAACTGCTATATCAGAACATTGTATGTTTGAATACAATTCGAAGATTATATCATCTTTTTGTTTGATTTTTATTAATTTTTATCACTTCCGAAAAACACAATTTGTAAAAGGAAACTGTCTCGATTGTGGTCAACGCAATCAATTGGAAAATTCATTTCTTATTCAGTTCAGTTTCCCAAAATGACACCGCAGTAGATCTGAAAGTAAATCTCTAAACACAGTAATTACGTACGAATTGATTAACTTATTAATTATTCAGTGTCAACGCTAATGTACAGAATTATATATGAAAGCGGACAAAGCCGATAGTAGAGAACTGTTGCCAAAGACAATTAGTCGAATAATGCTCTCAACTCGGATATTCCCCTTGAAAATAAAAGTTTCAACTCTATTAGTACTCGATGAATGTATTTAATCAACATACATTTGCAGCTGATTGACGATTTGTGATATATTTATTAGCAGTGTATAAAGAAAATATTTTTCATTAATGTTTAATAAGATCACTGTTACAAACTACATTTTTTACTTTAAACTATTTATGATACTTCAATATTCTTTTCGGTAAATATTACAATAAATTAATACTTTCAAAATATACTCTGATTATTATCAGGTTTCGCTTGTCAACATAATTCTATGACTCATTTTATTTCAGTACTTACTTGTCTTCTAATTTTTTTTCATCAAAAAAAAAAAGAATTATTTATATTGTGCATGGTAAAATAAGAATTGATTACATTAATATTTAATTATTAATAATGAAGCAAACATAACATTGCTCTAATTTTTCATTAATAAAATTTGGTGGTAGAGAGTTCATTATTTTTAATTAAAGCTAAACATTTTTTTTATCTCGAAGCTGACTAGTTGATAGTAAAAAATTAAATATTCTTATAAAAAAGATTATATTTATACACTGTTAAAGCTGACTCTTAGGAAAATGATATTTAACTTCCATGTTGTTTTCCCAATTTTTTTTTTTAATGTTTAGGCTTTTTTTTTCTTTTTTTTTTATCTTCTAAGTTATAAGAATTTTTTTATATATATACTGCATTTTTTATAACGATTTCATAAAGCCTTGATATTTTAACGCGAATATAAGAACGAATTAACTTTGTAAATTCTCAACCGTTTAAAAGTTAAATTTAATTAAACAACAAAAAATAACCTAGAATATTTTTATCTAGAAAGATGTTATGAAACTAAATTATCAGAAAAAAACTCAAATGCAGATTAAAAGTATTTGTTGATAATAATCTAATTCATTAGTAAAAGAAAATATTTTTACATATTAAATATTCTAGAAAAACTTATTTTACAAAAAAGACACTGAAATAGAAGTTTAAAAGTTTTTCTTTAATTTACTCATTGATTTTCTTTATTTTCAATAAACAACATTTTGATTAAATCAGCAGATTTTGTTTCAAAATAAATTATAATTCTGTACTTTGTACACGCTTTCATTTACATCTACATTCTTCTTGTTCTTAAAATGGAATTTTGTTATTGTTTTTTCACTTACTTTTTGATTAACGAGAGCTTTGAAATTTTACACACGTTCTTTTTGACGATATATATTTTAATATTTTCAGAACTCAATTACCGGTTGAATAATAAACTAAATAAAACTGTGATAAAAATAACATAAAAAAATTTTAAGTAGCCCCAGTAAATTAATGCTGTCTGGTAATAAATTTGAAAAAATTTCGATTTCAAGATTTCATAACGTTTTAGTTTTTTAAGATACCTAATTTATCAGTAATATGGCTGTTAAAACAAAATCGTAAAAACATGAAATCTTGAAAGAGGTATTATAAGAAAATTAACTACAATGAATATCGTAAAAGAAAATTTCTTCATATTCAAAGAAAAGTAAAAATAATATAAATATAATTGGAATCTAAATTTATTTAAGAATTTTTATCAGAGCTTACACTTTTACAATTTTGTTCTGATATTCATATTTTTTATTTAAAATTCTAATTTTTAGTTCATTAATAAAGGTGTTCTTTCAAAAAAACAATTCTATTTTTATTCAAAAAGAGCAGTTTTTATTTTATTGAAAAGTAAATAATTAATTAAATTGTTTGTATCATTTTAAATGCATATAACATCTTTCAGCTACTTTGCACTTATTCTGTTGATTTCGATTGCAGTTATACCTTTCTATTGCATTTAGAACATAAATGTGAGATTCTCATTTCTAATAAAACTTTTAATTATTAAGGAATGTGCTATTAATAAAAGCACGGGGAAAAATGACATATTTCGAAATATTTTATCTCTTTTTTTAGTCCTTTAATGAAACTAAAATGTCTTTTGTTTTATCATATTTCTTCTGACATACAAAAAAGAAGTAAGAATTTCAAGTAAGCAAAAATTCATAAAATGTCTTCTTAAGTGTTTTTTTTTTTTTCAGAATAGTGAAATTGTCGCTTTCAGATAAAATTTGATTAAAAAAAAGTAATATTGAATAAATTCGATTCTTAGCTTTGGTTGCATTTAACTGTTTAGATAGTTTTCCTAGAAATATTACCAGCTTAGAAACATTGAAGGATTTCAATCCCGAGCACTACATGTACCTGTCATGTGAAATATTTCGGCTGATACGCGAAGTTAACGACAAAATTTAATCATTAGAATAGGAAAGTATGTTTAAGATAATAATATTTAACTTTTATGAAATGCTGCTAATAGCAACCAATTGCTAAAATTATTGTTAATAGATGATCTTTCTGTGAAATCATGCTTCTAGAGACAACATTTTTTCTTGAATTTTTATTATTTTTTAAACTTTTTCTATTCTATTTTTTCAGTTAAAAAAGTTCTTCAAACAATTGAATTAATATATTTTATTTTTGAAATGAAATTGTGATTTAATTAGTGCTATAGATAAGAATATATGTAATGTCTTTCATTTCATGTCTATTCGGAAATAATAACTTCAAATAGTCACTGAAAGTGTTTTTAAAGTGTGGTTTACCTATAACACATTTTAAACATACTTTTTAAGAGAATTTAAATTTAGAAATAATAATAGTTAATAAAATAGAATTAACTCATATGACATCACAGTCACGCATATGCAAGGACACATTGTATTATATTTTATAACAGCGTTACTCTTCCCCTCTTGTAAGATGTGCAATGGATTCATAAATGAAAATGGCGCTGTATGTTACGTATGCATCAAGTGAGAATGAATTGACTCCATTAAAATTCAGCGTTTATTTTATTCTCTGGATTACAATATGGGAACTTTAAATAACTGAAACCTATCAGAGTTCAAAATTGCTTTCAAAATAATTTTAGAACTATCATGAAACTACTAAAACTCACTTTTGATACTTAATCACCATTATCGTTTTGATGTTTTATCAAATGATGTTTATAAATCAATGACATGTGATTTTAATGGATTTCGAATCTAGTCATCGAATCATGTTTGCGAGCAGATGTATTAATCCATGAGCTAAGAATAAATTACCATAAGTTCATTTTGTTGTGTTTCTGTTTTGGATTAACTGTCTCACTGTTATCTTGCTGGCAGTTTATCTTCAGAAATATGAAGATATTGAGATGTATAAACAGTATTTGAACTCATCCACTGCAAAGCCAAATGAATTGTTTTTCTCCCTGTATCTCGTGATATATCATAACAAAAGATGCGTATGTATATATTTATCTTTCTTGTTAAATAAAGTAATTTTGTCATGAATCTGAAATTTATTTAGAAGATGTTTTACAATGCTAACCCTCCGTAAATAATAATTCTGCGAACAATTGGACAAGCTTTCAAAAAAATTCTGTTACCTGTTCTTCATTGCAATCTTTATCATTCAAATAATAAAGACAACATTGTCTCCAAGGACACCGAACATTTTAATTTGTCTCACTAAAAGGCACCGCCTTTCTTTTTATATGCACACTACCTTACAAATTACATTATTTACAGTCAATTTAAAAGATTGAATACAAACATCCTAAAAATATTACAAGTATATATTTGATTTTAATAATATTAACAAAATTACAATTAAAGTCTGTTTGTATCTGTATTAACAAAACGAAAATTAAATGTACCGTCGAAGTGACAGTAATGACATCTGTTTTAACTAACATTGCTAAACTGATTAAAATTAGATGCAACAATTCGATTCAAAATGTCTTTACAAACATTGAAACCATAAAAACAGCTGCTATCATGAAACTGATTATTATTTTTTTTTAATCTTACATATGTGTTGTTCTTTATTATTTGATTTTTTTTGTATGTGAGTTCAGTTCCAAACCACACATCATGTCGCGACTGTGTAACAAACAATAGACAAAATGCCGAACGGTCAAGGACCTTGCTCCATTTGTTCAAATTTTAATTAATTGCTTATTAATGATAAAGTTATTACGATACCTGTTAAAAACATGTCAAATTTGCAGTCAAGGCAAAAAATTAAAAAATTTAATTAGATAAATCATTGCTGAAGAACAAATTTCAAAAAAAAATTATACATAAATCCATATAATATTATATTGATTAGCTTTCTGTGAAATTTGATTTGTGAATAGAAAAGGCTTTTAGTGAATAGGAACATTTTGCAAACCTTAAAAATGAATTTGAAACAAGATTTGTCCATTTTAAATGTCTGGAATGTATATATGCTGTATTTTTTCGGAATTTTTAGAGAAATCAGTATTTTATAATTGATATGCGGAGATTATTGAAAACATGGATATCTCAAATTAAAGGCAGAATTCAATGATGTTGAGGTGCCTGAATTTTGCAAAAATTTTGAAATATTTGAAAACTTTTCCGTGATTTGTGTTTAAATATTAGAAATTTAAGGGTTAGGCAGCGATGTATCCTCAAATCAGATACTAATGCCAATGAAGAAATGCATTTTTTGTAGTTTTAAATGCTCACTTTTAAGACCAGGTATTTTTTTAAAGATTTTATTAATTTGAAATTTTTACATCCTATGCCAAATGGGAAATAATCTAAGAATTCTTGGAATTTGTAGCAAATAAATTATTCATCTGAAAGGAGACAAAGATAAAATTATATTATGTGAATAATGCTGGAGACAATTTTTCCACCGAAATAATACAGTGAAGTGATAAAAATGAGCTATAAAGTCAAGAGAATTAATTTTATATAAAGTCTAATTTTATATGAAGTTCTTAATATATACA